>NC_053395.1:126017529-126287529 GCF_905171765.1 Bufo bufo | reverse complement strand
GTGGTAACGAATAGCATTTTTTCCTAAAATGGCTGTTGCACATGTTAGGACATGGAGCAAGGAACTCTGGGAACGAGGGATCACCCACAATGCCATGCATGCAGCCAATCAGCAGCCAGCCAGCCCTGTGATGTCACAGCCCTATAAATAGCCTCAGATACATACAGCTAGATACATACTAATGCGTACACACACCTACCCGTCTCTGACTCACACAAATAAATCCCTCATAATCTATAAAATATAATGCAATATAATGCATATATTATTTTCAAAACCTGTATTTCTCACAGTGGCAAAAAAAAAGTATGGCAAAAAAATATATATTTGCCGTTCACGCCCGCAGTTATATGTTCTAAATAATTTTTTGGGTGTGTATTAGTATACAATATTACATTCACAAATATACCTCGTAATTAGACTCCAACATTCTACCTAGCCGCCAATTATGTAAGAAATTATTATATATAAATATATATTAAATATATACTATATACAATACACCCTCTTACTGGGTCTTATTCGAGGTTGGATGCAATAAATGAGACACGAGTGAACGTATTAAAAAAAGATATATTGTATAGTGTGAAAAATTAATATTACAGTATTATTATTTATAAGCATGGAGTTACTGTCACGTTCTCTCCTGTGACAGGGGTCAGAAGTAGAGTTGAACAGACAACTGGATGTTCGGGTTCGACGGGTTTGGCCGAACTTCACAAAAAAGTTCAAGTTCGGGACCCGAACTTGACCCCAAACCCCATTGAAGTCAATAGGGACCCGAACTTTTGAGCACTAAAATGGCTGTAAAAAAAGTCATGGAAAGGGCTAGAGGGCTGCAAATGGCAGCAAAATGTGGTTAAGAGCATAGCAAGTGCTCTGCAAACAAATGTGGATAGGGAAATGATTTAAAATAACATAAAATACATAAAAATTATAATCTTGATCTTGGAGGAAGAGGTCCATATGGGAGTAGGAGGTTGAGGAGGCGGTGGAAGCGGCGGTGAAGGATGAGGGGGTAGCCTACACTGCTTTTTGGTTTTATTTATTTATTTTTTTGTTTAAATTAGGGTACACCCCAAAACATTGGGAAATATAACCTGTTATAACCCCCTCCAGCCGTGCTAAACCAATGCTCAGACAATACACTGGTGGCAGGGCAGGCCAGCACCTCCAAGGCGCAAAGGGCAAGCTCAGGCCAGATGCCAAATTTGTAGACTCAGAAATTGAAGGGGGCAGACCAATCAATCAGTACGTGTAGGCGTGTGTACACATACTGCTCCACCATGTCGCACGTCTCTGTGACGTCCACGATCCAATTGGATATCTGCTCTATCAACTTTCGATGTTCTTTTCTGCGCCTACCATGTTGATCACGGTTAGTGGCGAATCAGGGTTCCATGCCGGAGAGGGAGCGTGAGAAAGGGAGACCACATCCAAGGGAGGTCAATTGCTGCAATGTGATCAAGCTGAAATGTGTGACAAATTATTGAAACCGAAGCTTCCAAGTAAAGCAATTACCCACTCCCGACTCGGGGAGGTAGTGACGATAAATAACAATACAGGACTCTTAAGATGCCCTGTTATAGGAATGATTATTCAAAAATTATAGGGAATGTCACAGGGGTATTTTGGATTTGGAAACGTTAGACAGGAGAGGCCCTGCTGCCCCGTTGTTAACTCTATATAACTTCTGCCTGATCGCACGTCCCTCTGACGTCCATGATCCAATTGGATATCTTCTCTCTTTCAATGTACTTTTCTGCACCTATCATGTTGATCACAGTTAGCGGCGAATCAGGGTTCCATGGCGGAGATGGAGCGTGAGAAAGGGAGACCACATCCAAGGGAGGTCAATGGCTGCAATGTGATCAAGCTGAAATGTGGCGGTGGAGGAGGAGGTACCCTACACTGCTTTTTGGTTTTAAATGTATTTTTATTTTTTTAAATTAGGGTAAACCCCAAAACATTGGGAAATATAACTTGTGATAACCCTCTCCAGTCGTGCTAAACACACGTTCAGACAATACACTGGCTGCAGGGCAGGCCAGCACCTCCAAGGGGTAAAGGGCAAGCTCAGGCCATGTGCCTAATTTGGAGACCCAGAAGTTGCAGGGGCTGACCCCTGTCAGTCAGTTTGTGTAGGCGTGTGCATACTTACTGCCCCACCATGTCACACGTCCCCGTGATGTTCACGATCCAATTGAATATCTGCTCTATCAACTTTCGATGTTCTTTTATGCGCCTACCATGGTGATAACGGGTGGCGGGGAATCAGGGTTCCAGGCCGGAGAGGGAGCGTGAGAAAGAGAGGCCACATCCAAGGGAGGATTAATTTTTTCAAATTTAAAATTATGAGGCGGAAATATGGGACAAAGTATTAAAGCGTAAAAGTGGGACAACTTTTTAAAGTTTAAGCAGTGAATGAAAGGATGTGCCGCGCATCAATTAATGAATAATTTATTAAATTTTATTCCCTGTCAACTATGCAGAGCAGGGGTTTCTATCCGGCAAAATTAGAAAAATGTCACCAGACAGTGTAATTGACGATTTTTTTTAATTTATGTTCCTGTCACCTATGTAGATGTGCCCCAGTGACATCCACCATCTATTTGGATATCTTCTCTATCAACTTTCGATGTTCTTTTCTGAGCCTACCATGTTGATCACGGTTAACGGCGAATCTGGATTCCACGCCGGAGAGGGAGCGTGAGAAAAAAAAAAAAAGACCAAATTTAAGGGAGATAAATTTATAAAAAAATATTGCGATCTAGCGGAAATATGGTAAAAGTTATTGAGGCGCAAATGTGGGACAAATTACAGAAGCCCAAATGTGGGCCAAAAGAGTAAAGCGGAAATGTGGGATAGAGTATTGAAGCGCAAATGTTGGCCAAAAGAGTAAAGCAGAAATGTGGGTGCAAGTATTGAAGCGCATATGTGGTACTACTTGTTAACGTTTAAGCATTGAATCAAAGGAGGTGGCGCGCATCAATTAAAGAAGCATTTCAGAAATTTTATTCCCTGTCACCTATGCAGAGCAGGGGTTTATTCACATCTAAAATTGTATAATGTCAACGCAAGAATGTAACAGAAAAATTACAGAAATGTATTAACCTGTCTACTTGTTAGAGCAGGGGTCTATGACAGAAAACAATTGTTTATTGTCACCCGAAAATGTAAAAGAAAAATTATTGAAATTTATTTAGCTGTCAACTAGGTAGAGGGGTATATTACACCCAAAAATTGGTGAATTTCACCAAAAAATGTAACTGACAAAGTAGTGAAATGACAAAATAAAATACGTTGTGGGGGATTAGCTCTTTTCCGGGGGGTTGCAATCACACACTTCTTCACAGACACCAGGATTTAGGGGCCAAACTGTGCTTTATTGTGGCACATGGCATAAAGAAAAACACACAAAGCCAAAATAAAATACCTTGCCCGTCTGGGCCCTATCTAAACACACAGGTTTCCCTGACTCACCTAAAGCGTACCACAGTTCACACCCGTGATGAGATGCGGCTTTCCCAGCCCAACCTCCAGCAGCCTCCAGGCTGCTCCCACACCAGTGTCTCTTGTGGGATAGTGGTCTCTCAGCCCTCCCGGCTCAGACCACACAGAGCCACTCCAGCCTTCTGTGTGCAAGTCCCCCAATGTCCAGGCTATTGCCTAGCCTCGTGGCCCCTCAGCCTTGCCTAGCTGAGACCACACTGACAGAGCCTCACCAGGCCTCTGTCTGCACACTCTCCAGAGTGAGACACACCCAAGATCCAGTAGCAGGATTAAATAGGATCCCTGGACATGAGCATGCCCTAAGTCCCGGACTGGAACCTGGGGAAACACCACCTCAATGTTCACATTGCCACATATCCCCCCCCCTCTGTTCAAACCTGTGGGGGTGAACACATGTACCAACTGGATGCTCATGACAGGGCATCCACATTTTCTTGCCATTGCCTGGCTCAACCTTCCCCCTGGAAGATGTGGTCAGCGTCAGAGGCTTCCCTTTATTTTGCCAGACCCATGCCATCAATGCTTGGTTTGTTACCCACACTGACATCTTGCCCAAGAGACATTGTCTACAATGTTCCCATGTCCATGTGAACGGCAGACCCTCTCTTTCTATTTTTTTATCTTTCTCTCTCTTTGACTTACACAGCTGCTTCAGCCGAGCACGCTTCTTATGACTCGCCTCTTTTTGTCTCTTTATTTTAACAGCAGATCGTACGTTTCTTTTTCCTTTACTCTTAGAATTTCGATCTCGGCTTCTGGAACTCCCTTCAGAATATATTTTTATGCAAACGACAGACTCTCTGTTTGACTTCACTGGCTCTTGCAGACGCTTAGGCCTTTTCTTCTTGTCTTTGCGAAGCTCCGTCAGCAGAGCTGGCTTGCCCCCGCTCGCTTCTTTTCCAGCAGTGGTTTTCTCAGATGGTGCCTCAGTTTCAGGGTCTTCTGCCTCTTCACTGCCTCTCCCCACTTCGGCTTTACCCTTGATCTCTGGAACATCCAAGGATTTCTCCCACTTCAAGAGCTCGGCCTTAGCTTCCTTGGCCTCTGTCTCTTTGGCCTTTACTTTATTAGCCTTCTCACCATTCAGGGACATGGCATCATATCCTTGCTTTCTTAATTCATCCTTCCCTGTCGCATCAAGGTTGGAGGCACTGGGGTCTTCAGCATACTTCTTGTCTTCTGGCGTTTTCTCCAGAGGCTCACCCAGGACACCGGTCTCCTTTTGGGGAGGAGTCAGGAGAGACAGCCCATCGTAATAACCCGGATCCGAAAACTGATCGTTCACCTCCTCGTACTTCTTCCCCAGCAGCCTGCTGGCTATTTGGAAGGCCTTGTATGCAGAGGGGACGTCTTCCAGGCCTAGGCTACACGCTACCACGGGTCTGTGGTCTTCGGCATCCACATCAGCCCCATCATCTGGTTTAGCAGAAGCATCTTCCATCTTCTCTGCCACAGCCAGCACCACAGTGCCACCATCTCCAGACCCATTCTTAACAGGCTCTGGCTTAGACTTCTTCATCTCATAGACGTTCTTCCTGACATCATCCTTTGAGCTCATGAGATCTTCCATCCCTGCTCCGAGTTGTCTGTTCAGCCTCTCACATTCATCTCGCTCCTCAAGCGCTTCTTCAAGGGATCGAGCCGAGGAGAGGGTCTCCTGTTCCAGATGCTCTTCACTTGGCTCTGCTGCAGCCGATGTAGGAGTATCACCATTCCCCCCTGTGGGGGTTTCACGCAGGGTCTCTTTAAGCACTTTGTTTGTATCTACTGCAGTCTTCTTCGGTGACTCTGTGAAGACATC
This sequence comes from Bufo bufo, assembly GCF_905171765.1. Taxonomy (NCBI): domain Eukaryota; kingdom Metazoa; phylum Chordata; class Amphibia; order Anura; family Bufonidae; genus Bufo; species Bufo bufo. The sequence continues at coordinate 126,282,215 of NC_053395.1, read as the reverse complement.
TAGTCCCTTCTCTATCATATCTAGGGACTGTGTGGAGAGAGAAAAATCTTCAGGATTGCAGCTGTACTGACGTGTCAGGTCATCTACCCCTGTCTGGGTATGGGTCTCAGACACTAGGCTGCCATCTCCCCACTCAGCTCTCGTCACGTCATGTATAACTGTCGTCTGGCCGCTACTATTGACCACCTGAATTTTGCAATACCTTGACTTGGTAGCTTCCTTCTCGGACTTGCTAATGGTCCCAGCACATATATCGCCTATCTCACTGGTGTCATTATTAACACTGAATTCTAGAGGCACTGCCGAGTTAATCCCTACCTGGGACATTACATTATTGACCATAAAACACTGTGGAGACTGCATGTCCACCTCTGGTACGTGTGATACTCCCTCTAGGACTGCTACCCTTTCTTGCACGTTTACCAGAGTAGGATTGCTCCACTCGGTGCTCACAACATTTATCTGCACTTCTGCATCATTCACATGTTTCTTATCAGCACCATTGTTTTCTATAGGCAATATTCTTTCCCCATGACAGTCAATGTGCAGCTCCCTTAGACCTTCATTTACACGGGCAAGTACAGGTTCTGCAGGAGTTTCGTCACTATCTGCAGAAGTGTCTACCTTGCCCCATAACAACGAAACGTTATCACAACCCAACATCACATCATATAAGAACATATTGGTAACATCAGGTCCACAAGACCCAGTTCTCACTGGAGACTCCCCCTCAGTGAGAACCACCTGCACTTGCTCAGGCTCTCTTTTAGGTGCCTGGTTCACATTACTTATATGCAATTCTTCAAACACCCTGATCATGTCATAAAGTTCTTCATGAAAAATAGCAGATGAAGAAAATAAAGCTTCATCATCATCTACATTTTTATCACCAGGGGGCGCTTCTCCCCTGACCACAGCCTGCAACGGAAAAGGCATGTTATCAACATCAGATATTTCACATGACATCCCACTTTCATTATGCATTTCCGCTAACCTGGCACAATCACCTTGCACCTTATCCGCACCATTGTCTCTAATGGTCACTTCACTTAAAGGATTAGGTACCAGTTCTGCAGGAGTTTTGTCCCTGACTGCAGAAGTGTTTCCACTTCCCCACAAGTCACGGAACAACGGGAAATCATGGCCCAACCGTCCCTCATGCATGAGCGTAGTTCTACCAGCAAGTCCATAAGTCCCAGTTCTCATGGTAGTCTCACACTCAGTGAGAATCATCGGACAATTCTTATTAACTGCATGACTGTCCCGTACACTTAGCATTATATTACTTTCCATATGGTCACACACTTTTGAGACAGTTTCTAGCCTCGGTGACATATCACCCACCGGCCCAGCGGGTAGCAACTGCCGCCTGCTCAATGTCACTGGGTCAGTTACACACGGGATAATCGGAACGATCTTACCGATTGTCGGCACGGATTCAGCACTCACGGGAGATGAGGGGAGTCCAGGAATATCTCCAGCACGGTGATCACCCTTCTCCTTAATATAGTAGTTGCCACGGGAAACGCCTTGGCCTTGACTCCAGCCTTTTTCCAGACAGTCACTCCATCCGCACCCTTTAGGACTTTGCGCACACGTGCAGGAAACATAGGATCTCCTGAGAGCTGCACCACTCTCCATCTCCTTTTCTTCCCGACGGTTGCCCTTGGCAACGGCATATCTCTGCTTTTTCTCTGGCGTTCCCAACACACTGCCAACCTCTGGGAACTTTGTGCAGGGTCCATACAGCGTTGAGGACCCTCTATTTAGGGCTAGCTGCAGCTGCGCCTCCAGAGCCTCTCGCTCAGCATCAAATTTCGCCAACTCACTTGGGGTACAACCCATCTGTTTTACCAGTTTTTCATGCCGTTTAATCTCCCACGTCCGTCGGACGTATTCTTCCCCGAGACCCATGGCAACAAACAGTCTTGTAGCAGGAAAAACTTTTAGCAGCGAGTCCCCTTTTTCTGGGCTACTGGCCCTTTAATTCACTGCACAGTAACTCCTTTGCAACCCAGCAAAAAGTGTCCAGAACAGCATGAGCAGCACCTGCTCCTTTCAGTGAGGTCGTTGTCCCTAGCAACCACGTTGTTTTTTTTTTTCTTTTCAGCACGGACATGTGCCTGCATCCTCCACCATATGTGGGGGATTAGCTCTTTTCCGGGGGGTTGCAATCACACACTTCTTCACAGACACCAGGATTTAGGGGCCAAACTGTGCTTTATTGTGGCACATGGCATAAAGAAAAACACACAAAGCCAAAATAAAATACCTTGCCCGTCTGGGCCCTATCTAAACACACAGGTTTCCCTGACTCACCTAAAGCGTACCACAGTTCACACCCGTGATGAGATGCGGCTTTCCCAGCCCAACCTCCAGCAGCCTCCAGGCTGCTCCCACACCAGTGTCTCTTGTGGGATAGTGGTCTCTCAGCCCTCCCGGCTCAGACCACACAGAGCCACTCCAGCCTTCTGTGTGCAAGTCCCCCAATGTCCAGGCTATTGCCTAGCCTCGTGGCCCCTCAGCCTTGCCTAGCTGAGACCACACTGACAGAGCCTCACCAGGCCTCTGTCTGCACACTCTCCAGAGTGAGACACACCCAAGATCCAGTAGCAGGATTAAATAGGATCCCTGGACATGAGCATGCCCTAAGTCCCGGACTGGAACCTGGGGAAACACCACCTCAATGTTCACATTGCCACAACGTACAAATAAAAATTAGATTTAGGAGGTGGAGTTCCATATGGAGTAGGAGTTTGAGGAGGCGGTGGACGTAGCGGTGTAGGTGGAAGCGGCGGTGGAGGAGGACGAGGTAGCCAACACGGTTTTTTGGTTTTATTTATATATTTTTTTAAATTAGGGTACACTCCAAAAGAGTGTAAAATATCCAAAATACAAGAATGAGCAATTGCGCTGCAGTATAACAATGGCTGGTTAAGGCTGGTATACATGTCTATTCTGCACAAGGTACGGACAAGTCCTTGTGGGATCCATGCCTGGTTCATTTTAATGAATGTGAGCTTGTCCACATTGGCTGTACTTGTCTGTGATGACGTCCGCTGCCGTGCTAAACACACGTTCAGATAATACACTGGCTGCAGGGCAGGCCAGCACCTCCAAGGCATAAAGGGCAAGCTCAGGCCATGTGCCCAATTTGGAGACCCAGAAGTTAAAGGGGGCAGACCAGTCATTCAGTACGTGTAGGCATGTGCACACATACTTCTCCACCATGTTGGTGAAATGCTGCCTCCTGCTAAGACGTTCCATATCAGCTGGTGGTGCTGGTTGTTGTGGCGTGCTGACAAAGCTTTTACACATTTCGGCCATGTAAACCATGCTTTCTGAGGTGCTGGCGGTGCCCCAGCTGCGTTGGCGACCTCTTCCTCTTCCTTCGCCTTGCGCTTACACTGTGCCCACACTGTCAGGTGGGAATGCCACCAGCAGCGCGTCTACCAGCGTGCGCTTGTACTCGCGCATCTTACAATCACGCTCCATTGACGCAATTAAGGACGGTACGTTGTCCTTGTAACGGGGATCCACCAGCGTGGCCACCCAATAATCAGTACAAGTTAGAATGTGGGCAACTCAGCGGTCGTTGCGGAGACACTGCAGCATGTAATCGCTCATGTGAGCCAGGCTGCCCAGAGGCAATGAAAAGCTGTCCTCTGTGGGAGGTGTATCATCTGTATCCCCCCAGCCATGCACCAGTGATGGCCATGAGCTGGTCTGGGTGCCACCCTGCTGTGAACATGGTTCCTCCTCCTCCATCTCCTCATCCTCCACCTCCTCATCCTCCTAAGCACTGCCATGGCTGGATAATTGTGTACCTGGTGTTTGTGGGTGCAGGAACCCACCCTCGTAGCCACTTGGGAATGACTGGAAGAGAAACCCTACGAAATGATCCCTCTTCCTCCTCCTGTGCCACATCCTCTTCCATCATCGCCAGCAGCGTTTTTTCAAGGAGGCATAGAAGTGGGATAGTTACGCCGAGAACGGCGTTATCGGCACTGGCCATGTTGGTGGAGTACTCGAAACAGCGCAACAAGAAACACAGGTCTCGCATGGAGGCCCAATCATTGGTGGTGAAGTGGTGCTGTTCCGCCAAGCGACTCACCCGTGCGTGCTGCAGCTGAAACTCCACAATCGCCTGCTGCTGCTCACACAGTCTGGCCAGCATATGCAAGGTGGAGTTCCACCTTGTGGGCACGTCGCATATGAGGCGGAGAGTGGGAAGGCCAAAGTTACGCTGCGGCGCTGACAGGTGAGCAGCAGCAGGGTGAGAACGCCGAAAGCGTGCACAGACGACCTGCACTTTATGCAGCAGCACATGCGTCAGGTAAGGGATGTGCGTCAAACCGGCTTGTCCCAGAGCTGCTACGAGATTTTGCCTATTATCGCACACCACCAGGCCGGGCCTGAGGCTGACTGGTACAAACCACTCATTGGTCTGTTGTTCAAGACCCGTCGACAGCTCATACGCGGTGTGGGGTTTGTCCCCCAAACAGATAAGTTTTAAAACTGCCTGCTGTCGTTTACCCCTGGCTGTGCTGAAGTTGGTGGTGAAGATGTTATGCTGACCGGATGAGGAGTCGGTAGAGGATGAGGAAGCGGAGTAGGAGGAGAGAGCAACAGGAGGCAAACTGAAGCACCCTGCAATCCTCAGTGGTGGAAGGACATGCGCCAAACTGCTATCCACCTCAGGCCCAGCCACCACTGCATTTACCCAGTGTGCTGTTATGGAGATATAACGTCCCTGACTGTGCTTAGTGGTCCAAGTATCCGTAGTGAGGTGCACCTTGCCACAGATGGCATTGCGCAGTGCACACCTGATTTTGTGCCCTACTTGGTTGTGCAGGGAAGGGATGGCTCGCCTGGAAAAGTGGTGGCGGCTAGGCACGATGTACTGTGGGACAGCCACCGCCATAAGGCCTTTAAAACTATCCGTCTCCACCAGACGGAATGACAGCATTTGAAAGGTCAGTAATTTTGAAATGCTGGCATTCAGGGCTAGGGATCGCGGGTGGGTAGGGGGGCTACTTCCTCTACCTCTCCAGTGTTTGGGAGATGGAGAGCTGAATGCTTCCGTGGAATATTGTGGAGATGCTTGGTGACCCAGGTGGTGGTGTTGCTGGAAGATCCTCTGTTTGCGGGGTGGAAGTTGGCACTGTCACTCCAGAGGTGGATTAAGAGGCTGAGAATGCAGCAGAAGAGGAAGCAGGAGGAGTCAGAGACCTTTCTTTGTTTTTGAGGTGTCTATCCACTGCAGCTCGTGCATAGCACTTAAATGACTGGTCATGCAGGTTGTGCTCAGGTTGAGAGCATTTACAGTTGCAAGAAAAAGTATGTGAACCCTTTGGGATGATATGGATTTCTGCACAAATTGGTCATAAAATGTGATCTGATCGTCATCTAAGTCACAACAATAGACAATCACAGTCTGCTTAAACTAATAACACACAAAGAATTAAATGTTACCATGTTTTTATTGAACACACCATGTAAACATTCACAGTGCAGGTGGAAAAAGTATGTGAACCCCTAGACTAATGACATATCCAAGAGCTAATTGGATTGAGGTGTGAGCCAACTGGAGTCCAATCAATGAGATGAGATTGGAGGTGTTGGTTACAGCTTCCCTGTCCTATAAAAAACACACACTAGTTCTGGGTTTGCTTTTCACAAGAAGCATTGCCTGATGTGAATGATGCCTCGCACAAAAGAGCTCTCAGAAGACTTACAATTAAGAATTGTTGACTTGCATAAAGCTGGAAAGGGTTATAAATGTATCTCCAAAAGCCTTGCTGTTCATCAGTCCACGGTAAGACAAATTGTCCATAAATGGAAAAAGTTCAGCACTGCTGCTACTCTCCCTAGGAGTGGCCGTCCTGTAAAGATGACTGCAAGAGCACAGCGCAGACTGCTCAATGAGGTGAAGAAGAATCCTAGAGTGTCAGCTAAAGACTTACAAAAGTCTCTGGCATATGCTAATATCCCTGTTAGCGAATCTATGATACGTAAAACACTAAACAAGAATGGATTTCATGGGAGGATACCACAGAGGAAGCCACTGCTGTCCAAAAAAAACATTGCTGCACATTTACAGTTTGCACAAGAGCACCTGGATGTTCCACAGCAGTGCTGGCAAAATATTCTGCGGACAGATGAAACCAAAGTGGAGTTGTTTGGAAGAAACACACAACACTATGTGTGGAGAAAAAGAGGCACAACACACCAACATCAAAACCTCATCCCAACTGTGAAGTATGGTGGTGGGGGCATTATGGTTTGGGGCTGCTTTGCTACGTCAGGGCCTGGACGGATTGCTATCATAAAAGGAAAAATGTATTCCAAAGTTTATCAAGACATTTTGCAGGAGAACTTAAGGCCATCTGTCCACCAGCTGAAGCTCAACAGAAGATGGATGTTGCAACAGGACAACGATCCAAAGCATAGAAGTAAATCAACAACAGAATGACTTAAACAGAAGAAAATACGCCTTCTGGAGTGGCCCAGTCAGAGTCCTGACCTCAAACCGATTGAGATGCTGTGGCAGGACCTCAAGAAAACTATTCACACCAGACATCCTAAGAATATTGCTGAACTGAAACAGTTCTGTAAAGAGGAATGGTCAAGAATTACTCCTGACTAGAGTTGAGCGAACACCTGGATGTTCGGGTTCGACGAGTTCGGCCGAACTTTCGAAAAATGTTCGGGTTCGGGATCCGAACTCGACCCGAACTTCATCCCGAACCCGAACCCCATAGAAGTCAATGGGGACCCGAACTTTTGGGCACTAAAAAGGCTGTAAAACACACCCGGAAAGGGCTAGAGGGCTGCAAAAGGCAGCAAAATGTAGTTAAATCCCCTGCAAACAAATGTAGATAGGGAAATGATGAGTTAACATAAAATAAATAAAAATTAAACAATATTAATTGGAGTGAGGTCCCATAGCACAGAATCAGGCTTCAAGTCACCCACCAATGGAGAAGGTCACTTACTATTATTTTGACCACAGCACCCAGACAAAGGAGAGAGGTCCCACAGCAGAGAACCAGGCATCATATCACCCACCACAGGAGTAGGCCACCATTTAGTTACTTTGACCCCTACACCCAGACGGAGGAGAGAGGTTACACAGCAGAGAATCAGGCATTTAGATCACCCACCACAGGAGTAGGCCACCATTGAATCAGACCCCGGCAACCATGTCAGATGGCACAAGCATAAGCTTTATATCAATCAGCACAGGAGAAGGCGACTTTGACAGACTTTGACCCCTACACCCGGACGGAGGAGAGAGGTTTCAAAGCAGAGAATCAGGCATTTAGCTCACCCACCACAGGAGTAGGCCCCAATTTAATGGGACCCCGGCAACCATGTCAGATGGCACAACCATCAGCTTCATATCAATCAGCACAGGAGAAGGCGACTTTGAAAGACTTTGACCCCTACACCCAGACGGAGGAGAGAGGTTTCACAGCAGAGAATCAGGCATTTAGATCACCCACCACAGGAGTAGGCCCCCATTGAATCAGACCCTGGCAACCATGTCAGATGGCACAACCATCAGCTTTATATCAATCAGCACAGGAGAAGGCGACTTTGAAAGACTTTGACCCCTACACCCAGATGGAGGAGAGAGGTTTCACAGCAGAGAATCAGGCATCATATCAACCACCACAGGAGAAGCCACCATTTAGTTACTTTGACCCCTGCACCCAGGAAGAGGAGAGAGGCACCACAGCACATATTCTGGCATCATATCAGCCACCACAGGAGAAGCCACCATTGAGTTACTTTGACCCCCGCACCCAGGAAGAGGAGAGAGGCACCACAGCACATATTCTGGCATCATATCAGCCACCACAGGAGAAGCCACCATTGAGTTACTTTGACCCCCGCACCCAGGAAGAGGAGAGAGGCACCACAGCACATATTCTGGCATCATATCAGCCACCACAGGAGAAGCCACCATTGAGTTACTTTGACCCCTGCACCCAGGAAGAGGAGAGAGGCCCCACAGCACATATTCTGGCATCATATCAGCCACCACAGGAGAAGCCACCATTTAGTTACTTTGACCCCTTCACCCAAACAGAGGAGAGAGGTTCCACATCAGAGAATCAGGCATCATATCAACCACCACAGGAGTAGGCCACAATTTAATGGGACCCCGGCAACCATGTCAGATGGCACAACCATCAGCTTCATATCAATCAGCACAGGAGAAGGCGACTTTGAAAGACTTTGACCCCTACACCCAGACGGAGGAGAGAGGTTTCACAGCAGAGAATCAGGCATTTAGATCACCCACCACAGGAGTAGGCCCCCATTGAATCAGACCCTGGCAACCATGTCAGATGGCACAACCATCAGCTTTATATCAATCAGCACAGGAGAAGCCACCATTGAGTTACTTTGACCCCTGCACCCAGGAAGAGGAGAGAGGCCCCACAGCACATATTCTGGCATCATATCAGCCACCACAGGAGAAGCCACCATTGAGGTACTTTGACCCCCGCACCCAGGAAGAGGAGAGAGGCACCACAGCACATATTCTGGCATCATATCAGCCACCACAGGAGAAGCCACCATTGAGTTACTTTGACCCCTGCACCCAGGAAGAGGAGAGAGGCCCCACAGCACATATTCTGGCATCATACTAACCACCACAGGAGAAGCCACCATTGAGTTACTTTGACCCCTGCACCCAGGAAGAGGAGAGAGGCCCCACAGCACATATTCTGGCATCATATCAGCCACCACAGGAGAAGCCACCATTGAGTTACTTTGACCCCCGCACCCAGGAAGAGGAGAGAGGCACCACAGCACATATTCTGGCATCATATCAGCCACCACAGGAGAAGCCACCATTGAGTTACTTTGACCCCTGCACCCAGGAAGAGGAGAGAGGCCCCACAGCACATATTCTGGCATCATACTAACCACCACAGGAGAAGCCACCATTGAGTTACTTTGACCCCTGCACCCAGGAAGAGGAGAGAGGCCCCACAGCACATATTCTGGCATCATATCAGCCACCACAGGAGAAGCCACCATTGAGTTACTTTGACCCCCGCACCCAGGAAGAGGAGAGAGGCACCACAGCACATATTCTGGCATCATATCAGCCACCACAGGAGAAGCCACCATTGAGTTACTTTGACACCCGCACCCAGGAAGAGGAGAGAGGCACCACAGCACATATTCAGGCATCATATCACACACCACAGGAGAAGGCCTCTTTCAGTGATTTAGGCCTTTGGACCCAGACAGAGGAGAGAGGCACCACAGCACATATTCTGGCATCATATCAGCCACCACAGGAGAAGCCACCATTGAGTTACTTTGACCCCTGCACCCAGGAAGAGGAGAGAGGCCCCACAGCACATATTCTGGCATCATATCAGCCACCACAGGAGAAGCCACCATTGAGTTACTTTGACCCCTGCACCCAGGAAGAGGAGAGAGGCCCCACAGCACATATTCTGGCATCATATCAGCCACCACAGGAGAAGCCACCATTGAGTTACTTTGACCCCCGCACCCAGGAAGAGGAGAGAGGCACCACAGCACATATTCTGGCATCATATCAGCCACCACAGGAGAAGTCACCATTGAGTTACTTTGACCCCTGCACCCAGGAAGAGGAGAGAGGCCCCACAGCACATATTCTGGCATCATACTAACCACCACAGGAGAAGCCACCATTGAGTTACTTTGACCCCTGCACCCAGGAAGAGGAGAGAGGCCCCACAGCACATATTCTGGCATCATATCAGCCACCACAGGAGAAGCCACCATTGAGTTACTTTGACCCCCGCACCCAGGAAGAGGAGAGAGGCACCACAGCACATATTCTGGCATCATATCAGCCACCACAGGAGAAGCCACCATTGAGTTACTTTGACCCCCGCACCCAGGAAGAGGAGAGAGGCACCACAGCACATATTCTGGCATCATATCAGCCACCACAGGAGAAGCCACCATTGAGTTACTTTGACCCCTGCACCCAGGAAGAGGAGAGAGGCCCCACAGCACATATTCTGGCATCATATCAGCCACCACAGGAGAAGCCACCATTTAGTTACTTTGACCCCTGCACCCAGGAAGAGGAGAGAGGCACCACAGCACATATTCTGGCATCATATCAGCCACCACAGGAGAAGCCACCATTTAGTTACTTTGACCCCTTCACCCAAACAGAGGAGAGAGGTTCCACATCAGAGAATCAGGCATCATATCAACCACCACAGGAGTAGGCCACAATTTAATGGGACCCCGGCAACCATGTCAGATGGCACAACCATCAGCTTCATATCAATCAGCACAGGAGAAGGCGACTTTGAAAGACTTTGACCCCTACACCCAGACGGAGGAGAGAGGTTTCACAGCAGAGAATCAGGCATTTAGATCACCCACCACAGGAGTAGGCCCCCATTGAATCAGACCCTGGCAACCATGTCAGATGGCACAACCATCAGCTTTATATCAATCAGCACAGGAGAAGCCACCATTGAGTTACTTTGACCCCTGCACCCAGGAAGAGGAGAGAGGCCCCACAGCACATATTCTGGCATCATATCAGCCACCACAGGAGAAGCCACCATTGAGTTACTTTGACCCCCGCACCCAGGAAGAGGAGAGAGGCACCACAGCACATATTCTGGCATCATATCAGCCACCACAGGAGAAGCCACCATTGAGTTACTTTGACCCCTGCACCCAGGAAGAGGAGAGAGGCCCCACAGCACATATTCTGGCATCATACTAACCACCACAGGAGAAGCCACCATTGAGTTACTTTGACCCCTGCACCCAGGAAGAGGAGAGAGGCCCCACAGCACATATTCTGGCATCATATCAGCCACCACAGGAGAAGCCACCATTGAGTTACTTTGACCCCCGCACCCAGGAAGAGGAGAGAGGCACCACAGCACATATTCTGGCATCATATCAGCCACCACAGGAGAAGCCACCATTGAGTTACTTTGACCCCTGCACCCAGGAAGAGGAGAGAGGCCCCACAGCACATATTCTGGCATCATACTAACCACCACAGGAGAAGCCACCATTGAGTTACTTTGACCCCTGCACCCAGGAAGAGGAGAGAGGCCCCACAGCACATATTCTGGCATCATATCAGCCACCACAGGAGAAGCCACCATTGAGTTACTTTGACCCCCGCACCCAGGAAGAGGAGAGAGGCACCACAGCACATATTCTGGCATCATATCAGCCACCACAGGAGAAGCCACCATTGAGTTACTTTGACCCCCGCACCCAGGAAGAGGAGAGAGGCACCACAGCACATATTCAGGCATCATATCACACACCACAGGAGAAGGCCTCTTTCAGTGATTTAGGCCTTTGGACCCAGACAGAGGAGAGAGGCACCACAGCACATATTCTGGCATCATATCAGCCACCACAGGAGAAGCCACCATTGAGTTACTTTGACCCCTGCACCCAGGAAGAGGAGAGAGGCCCCACAGCACATATTCAGGCATCATATCACACACCACAGGAGAAGGCCTCTTTCAGTGATTTAGGCCTTTGGACCCAGACAGAGGAGAGAGGCACCACAGCACATATTCTGGCATCATATCAGCCACCACAGGAGAAGCCACCATTGAGTTACTTTGACCCCTGCACCCAGGAAGAGGAGAGAGGCCCCACAGCACATATTCTGGCATCATATCAGCCACCACAGGAGAAGCCACCATTTAGTTACTTTGACCCCTGCACCCAGGAAGAGGAGAGAGGCACCACAGCACATATTCTGGCATCATATCAGCCACCACAGGAGAAGCCACCATTTAGTTACTTTGACCCCTTCACCCAAACAGAGGAGAGAGGTTCCACATCAGAGAATCAGGCATCATATCAACCACCACAGGAGTAGGCCACAATTTAGTTTATTTGACCCCTGCACCCAGGAAGAGGAGAGAGGCCCCACAGCACATATTCTGGCATCATATCACACACCACAGGAGAAGGCCTCTTTCAGTGATTTAGGCCTTTGGACCCAGACAGAGGAGAGAGGTCAGAGATTAGCTTCATATCCCCCAGCACAGCAGAAGACCGCTTTATTTGACTTAGGCCTCAGCACCCAGACAGAAGACAGAGGTAGCATGGCAGAGGTTATGGCTTCATGTCACCCGTTAGTTTAACCGGCCACTTTCATCTGGTTAGGCCCCGGCGCCCAGACAGAGAAGAGTTTCATTCAACTGTGGGTTTCATAAAATTTGTATCAAATAAAGAAGTGGCCCGTAGCACAACAAGACATGTTTTAGGCAGTTAATAAGGACTACTCTGCACAAGGGAGGGACAGGTCCTGTGGGATCCATGCCTGGTTCATCTTTATGAAGGTCAGCTTGTCCACGTTGGCTGTGGACAGGCGGCTGCGCTTGTCAGTAATGACGCCCCCTGCCGTGCTGAATACGCGTTCAGATAAAACGCTGGCCGCCGGGCAGGAAAGCACCTCCAAGGCATAACATGCTAACTCTGGCCACGTGGACAATTTCGAAACCCAGTAGTTGAATGGGGCCGAACCATCCGTCAGGATGTGGAGGGGTGTGCAGACATACTGTTCAACCATGTTAGTGAAATGCTGCCTCCTGCTAACACGTTCCGTATCAGGTGTCGGTGCAGATAGCTGTGGCGTGGAGACAAAACCTTTCCACATTTCTGCCATGCTAACCCTGCCCTCAGAGGAGCTGGCCGTGACACAGCTGCGTTGGCGACCTCTTGCCACTCCTCTGCCTTCACCTTCCACCTGTTCCCCTGTGACATGTGGGAATGCTCTCAAGAGCGCCTCTATCAGCGTGCGCTTGTACTCGCGCATCTTACGGTCGCGCTCCAGTTCAGGAATTAAAGTGGGCACATTGTCTTTATACCGGGGATCTAGCAGGGTGGCCACCCAGTAGTCTGCACACGTTAAAACGTGGGCAACTCTGCTGTCGTTGCGCAGGCATTGGAGCATATATTCGCTCATGTGGGCCAGGCTACCCATGGGTAAGGACAAGCTGTCCTCTGTGGGAGGCGTATCGTCATCGTCCACCGTATCCCCCCAGCCACGCACCAGTGATGGGCCTGGGCTGCCACCCCGCTGTAAACTTGCGTCATCCTCGTCCCCCTCCACCTCCTCCTCCTCATCCTCCTCGTCCTCCAGTACAGTGCCTTGGCTGGCGACTTGTGAACCTGTCCTCTGCTGCTTAAACAAACCTCCCTCTGAGCCACTTCGAACAGACTGGCCCGAAAGTGTTAGAAACGAGCCCTCATCCTCCTCCTCCTCCTCCACCTGGGCCACCTCCTCTAACATCATTGCCCTAAGTGTTTTCTCAAGGAGACATAGAAGTGGTATTGTAACGCTGATAACAGTGTCATCGCCACTGGCCATGTTGGTGGAGTACTCGAAACAGCGCAGCAGGGCACACAGGTCTCGCATGGAGGCCCAATCATTGGTGGTGAAGTGGTGCTGTTCGGCAGTACGACTGACGCTAGCGTGCTGCAGCTGAAACTCCACTATGGCCTGCTGCTGCTCGCACAGTCTCTCCAGCATGTGCAAGGTGGAGTTCCACCGGGTGGGCACGTCGCATATGAGGCGGTGAGCGGGAAGGCCGAAGTTCCGCTGTAGCGCAGACAGGCGAGCAGCGGCAGGATGTGAACGGCGGAAGCGCGCACAGACGGCCCGCACTTTATGCAGCAGCTCTGACATGTTGGGGTAGTGGTGAATGAACCTCTGCACCACCAAGTTCAGCACATGCGCCAGGCAAGGGATGTGCGTCAAACCGGCTAGTCCCTGAGCTGCCACGAGATTTCGCCCATTATCGCATACCACCAGGCCTGGCTTGAGGCCCACCGGCAGAAACCACTCGTCGGTCTGTTGTTCAATACCCCGCCACAACTCCTTTGCGCTGTGGGGCCTGTCCCCCAAACATATGAGTTTCAGAATGGCCTGCTGACGTTTACCCCGGGCTGTGCTGAAGTTGGTGGTGAAGGTGTGTGGCTGACCGGATGAGCTGGTGGAAGCAGTGGAGGAGGAAGCCGAGTAGGAGGAGGAGGCTACAGGAGGCAGAGAATGATGCCCCACGATCCTAGGGGGCGGAAGGACGTGCGCCAAGGAACTGTCCGCCGGGGGCCCAGCCGCCACTACATTCATCCAGTGTGCAGTTAGTGAGATATAGCGTCCCTGGCCGTGCTTACTGGTCCACGTATCTGTGGTTAGGTGGACCTTGCCACAAATGGCGTTGCGCAGTGCACACTTGATTTTATCGGACACTTGCATGTGCAGGGAAGGCACGGCTGTCTTGGAGAAGTAGTGGCGGCTGGGAACCACATACTGCGGGACAGCCATGGCCATCAGCTGTTTGAAGCTGTCTGTGTCCACCAGCCGGAATGACAGCATTTCAAAGGCCAGCAGTTTAGAAATGCTGGCGTTCAGGCCAAGGGCTCGAGGGTGACTCGGGGGGAATTTGCGCTTCCTCTCTAAGGTTTGAGATATTGAGAGCTGAACGCTGCTGTGTGATATAGTGGAGACGCTAGTTGACGGTGGCGGTGGTGGTGGTGTCGGTGGCACATCCTCTGTTTGCTGCTCGGCAGGTGGCAACATTCCTCTCGAGGCGGAAGCCGAGGCAGCAGCGGTAGAGGGAGCAGGGGGAGCCTCAGCGAGTGCCTGGTTTTTAAGGTGTGTACCCCACTGCAGTTCATGCTTTGCATGTAGATGCCTGGTCATGCAGGTTGTGCTGAGGTTCAGAACGTTAATGCCTCGCCTCAGGCTCTGATGGCAGAGCGTGCAAGTCACTCGGGTCTTGTCGGTAGGACATTGTTTAAAGAAGTGCCATGCCAGGGAACTCTTTGAAGCTGCCTTTGTGGGGCTGGGTCCCTGTTGGCGATGTCCAGTAGCAGGCGAACTCTGGGGGCGGCGGCTCGTCTGCTTTGGCCCCCTGCTCCCTCTTTGGCTTCGCTGTTGTCTCGGTCTCACCACTACCTCTTCCTCTGAACTGTGAAAGTCATCGCCACGACCTTCAGTCCATGTGGGGTCTAAGACCTCATCGTCCTCTGCATCGTCTTCCACCCAGTCTCCCTCCCTGACCTCCTCCTGTTCAGTCTGCACACTGCAAAAAGACGCGGCAGTGGGCACCTGTGTTTCGTCATCATCAGAGAGTCGGTGACTCTGCTGTGGTGGTATTCCCATGTCCTCTTCATCTGGAGACATAAGTGGTTGTGCGTCAGTGCATGGTATGTCTTCCTCCACTGGGGAAGGGCTAGGTGGACGCCCCTGGGAAACCCTGGAAGCAGAGTCTTCAAACAGAAGAAGAGACTGCTGCATAACTTGTGGCTCAGACCGTTTCCCTGATATGCTTGGGGGTGATGTGACAGACTGATGGGCTTGGTTTTCAGGTGCCACCTGTGCGCTTTCCGCAGAAGACTGGGTGGAAGACCATGTGGTGAACGTGCTGGAAGCACTGTCGGCCACCCAATCGATTAATGCCTGTACCTGCTCAGGCCTTACCATCCTAAGAGCGGCATTGGGCCCCACGAGATATTGCGGTACATTCTGCCGGCTAGTTGAGGGAGTTCGTTCCCTACTGTGTGCGCCTGGGGCCGAACGGCCACGTCCTCTACCAGCAACAGAGGCTCCACGGACACCACCACGACCGCGTCCTCGTCCCTTAATAGTATTTTTCTTCATTGTTGCGATTCAACTCGCACCACAATGAAATATATTATTTTTTATAAGCAAAATCCCCTCACTGTAATACTTTCAGTCTTTTGACTGTATGGATTACAGATGGAATGACTGTTATATGTGAGTACCGCTTTCTTTGACAGATTCTAGTATGGGTACATATATGTTTTCCCAACCCCAGCACATTAGTTTGCTAATTCCAGATGTATGAAACGCAGGCCTAACTGTATCTAGTATATTGAACGCCAGATAAACTAACTTGGCCTTTTTTAAATAAAAAAAAAATTCCCTCACTGGAATACTTTCAGTCTTTTGACTGTATGGATTACAGATGGAATGACTGTTATATGTGAGTACCGCTTTCTTTGACAGATTCTAGTATGGGTACATATATGTTTTCCCAACCCCAGCACATTAGTTTGCTAATTCCAGATGTATGAAACGCAGGCCTAACTGTATCTAGTATATTGAACGCCAGATAAACTAACTTGGCCTTTTTTAAATAAAAAAAAAATTCCCTCACTGGAATACTTTCAGTCTTTTGACTGTATGGATTACAGATGGAATGACTGTTATATGTGAGTACCGCTTTCTTTGACAGATTCTAGTATGGGTACATATATGTTTTCCCAACCCCAGCACATTAGTTTGCTAATTCCAGATGTATGAAACGCAGGCCTAACTGTATCTAGTATATTGAACGCCAGATAAACTAACTTGGCCTTTTTTAAAAAAAAAAAATTCCCTCACTGGAATACTTTCAGTCTTTTGACTGTATGGATTACAGATGGAATGACTGTTATATGTGAGTACCGCTTTCTTTGACAGATTCTAGTATGGGTACATATATGTTTTCCCAACCCCAGCACATTAGTTTGCTAATTCCAGATGTATGAAACGCAGGCCTAACTGTATCTAGTATATTGAACGCCAGATAAACTAACTTGGCCTTTTTTAAATAAAAAAAAAATTCCCTCACTGGAATACTTTCAGTCTTTTGACTGTATGGATTACAGATGGAATGACTGTTATATGTGAGTACCGCTTTCTTTGACAGATTCTAGTATGGGTACATATATGTTTTCCCAACCCCAGCATATTAGTTTGCTAATTCCAGATGTATGAAACGCAGGCCTAACTGTATCTAGTATATTGAACGCCAGATAAACTAACTTGGCCTTTTTTAAATAAAAAAAATTCCCTCACTGGAATACTTTCAGTCTTTTGACTGTATGGATTACAGATGGAATGACTGTTATATGTGAGTACCGCTTTCTTTGACAGATTCTAGTATGGGTACATATATGTTTTCCCAACCCCAGCACATTAGTTTGCTAATTCCAGATGTATGAAACACAGGCCTAACTGTATCTAGTATATTGAACGCCAGATAAACTAACTTGGCCTTTTTTAAATAAAAAAAAAATTCCCTCACTGGAATACTTTCAGTCTTTTGACTGTATGGATTACAGATGGAATGACTGTTATATGTGAGTACCGCTTTCTTTGACAGATTCTAGTATGGGTACATATATGTTTTCCCAACCCCAGCACATTAGTTTGCTAATTCCAGATGTATGAAACGCAGGCCTAACTGTATCTAGTATATTGAACGCCAGATAAACTAACTTGGCCTTTTTTAAATAAAAAAAATTCCCTCACTGGAATACTTTCAGTCTTTTGACTGTATGGATTACAGATGGAATGACTGTTATATGTGAGTACCGCTTTCTTTGACAGATTCTAGTATGGGTACATATATGTTTTCCCAACCCCAGCACATTAGTTTGCTAATTCCAGATGTATGAAACGCAGGCCTAACTGTATCTAGTATATTGAACGCCAGATAAACTAACTTGGCCTTTTTTAAATAAAAAAAATTCCCTCACTGGAATACTTTCAGTCTTTTGACTGTATGGATTACAGATGGAATGACTGTTATATGTGAGTACCGCTTTCTTTGACAGATTCTAGTATGGGTACATATATGTTTTCCCAACCCCAGCACATTAGTTTGCTAATTTCCAGATGTATGAAACGCAGGCCTAACTGTATCTAGTATATTGAACGCCAGATAAACTAACTTGGCCTTTTTTAAATAAAAAAAATTCCCTCACTGGAATACTTTCAGTCTTTTGACTGTATGGATTACAGATGGAATGACTGTTATATGTGAGTACCGCTTTCTTTGACAGATTCTAGTATGGGTACATATATGTTTTCCCAACCCCAGCACATTAGTTTGCTAATTCCAGATGTATGAAACGCAGGCCTAACTGTATCTAGTATATTGAACGCCAGATAAACTAACTTGGCCTTTTTTAAATAAAAAAAATTCCCTCACTGGAATACTTTCAGTCTTTTGACTGTATGGATTACAGATGGAATGACTGTTATATGTGAGTACCGCTTTCTTTGACAGATTCTAGTATGGGTACATATATGTTTTCCCAACCCCAGCACATTAGTTTGCTAATTCCAGATGTATGAAACGCAGGCCTAACTGTATCTAGTATATTGAACGCCAGATAAACTAACTTGGCCTTTTTTAAATAAAAAAAATTCCCTCACTGGAATACTTTCAGTCTTTTGACTGTATGGATTACAGATGGAATGACTGTTATATGTGAGTACCGCTTTCTTTGACAGATTCTAGTATGGGTACATATATGTTTTCCCAACCCCAGCACATTAGTTTGCTAATTCCAGATGTATGAAACGCAGGCCTAACTGTATCTAGTATATTGAACGCCAGATAAACTAACTTGGCCTTTTTTAAATAAAAAAAATTCCCTCACTGGAATACTTTCAGTCTTTTGACTGTATGGATTACAGATGGAATGACTGTTATATGTGAGTACCGCTTTCTTTGACAGATTCTAGTATGGGTACATATATGTTTTCCCAACCCCAGCACATTAGTTTGCTAATTCCAGATGTATGAAACGCAGGCCTAACTGTATCTAGTATATTGAACGCCAGATAAACTAACTTGGCCTTTTTTAAATAAAAAAAAAATTCCCTCACTGGAATACTTTATGGCTTTTCACTGTATGGATTACAGGTGGACTGGTATTAGTAGGGGTGACACAAGCACACCCAAGTCCCTGATGTAGGATTTCTATGGCACAGACCACTATTACAAGTGATTAATGGACGTTGGGAGAGATTGTGCTGCAGCACTAGTCCCAAGATGGCCGCCGCCTATCAGCCCAGTAACATGTGCCACAAAATGGTCTGCACAACCTTTAAAAAAAATAGCCTTGGACTGTGCTGCTAAATCGCTATTGGTCTGAATCCCAGGTGTAGATGTCTGACTTGTTTGGAGCTTTGGAATGCACACTGTGGCAGCTTCTGCTGCAGCACTACAAGTCGCAAAATGGCGGCCGGCGGTCAGCCCAGGTACATGTGGATGGAAAAATCACTCTGGCCACTCTAAAAATAGCCAATCCCTATCAAAAAAGCAGCTCAGATGCAGTTGTTCAGATGAATCACAGGTGGAGGAGAGAAATTTGCTTCCAGTTATTCAATTATCCCTGCCTATTCTCGCCCTAGCATCAGCTGCGTCTATCCCTGTTCTATTCACATCGGGAGTGAGCACGTCCCGACGTGCGCACAAGCTTATAAAGAGGCTGAGTCACATGCTGCACTTGGCCAATCACAGCCTTGCCAATAGTAGGCATGGCTGCGATGGCATCTTAGGGCAAGTAGTATGATGCATGTTGATTGGCTGCTTTGCAGCCTTTCAAAATGCGCCAAAATACATGCCGAACGACGAACCCGAACCCGAACTTTTACGAAAAAGTTCGGGTTCGGGTCCGTGTCACGAACACCCCAAAATTCGGTACGGACCCGAACTATGCTCGAACTGTTCGCTCAACACTACTCCTGACCGTTGTGCACGTCTGATCTGCAACTACAGGAAACGTTTGGTTGAAGTTATTGCTGCCAAAGGAGGTTCAACCAGTTATTAAATCCAAGGGTTCACATACTTTTTCCACCTGCATTGTAAATGTTTACATGGTGTGTTCAATAAAAACATGGTAACATTTAATTCTTTGTGTGTTATTAGTTTAAGCTGACTGTGATTGTCTATTGTTGTGACTTAGATGAAGATCGGATCACATTTTATGACCAATTTGTGCAGAAATCCATATCATTCCAAAGGGTTCACATACTTTTTCTTGCAACTGTATACCTCTCTCCAGGCTCTGATTGCACAGCGTGCAAACTACTCATGTCTTGTCGTCAGCACATTGTCTGAAGAACTGCCATGCCAGGGAACTCCTTGGAGCTGGCTTTGGTGTGCTTGGTCCCTTGCTGCGGTGGGCAGTAGCAGGCGTACTGTCTAGAGGACGGCCACTCCGCTTTTGCACCCTGCTCCCTCTTCTGCTGTGCTGGTGGCTCTGTGCGACCACCGCATGACCTTGATTCCATGTGAGGTCGAGGACCTCATCATCCTCCACATCATCTTCCACCCAGTCTTCACCCCTGCCCTCCTTGTCGGTCTGCACACTTTTGAAAGCCCCAGCAGTTGGCACCTGTGTTTCGTTATCATCCGAGATGTGCTGCGATGGTCCTCCCATGTACTCATCTTGAAAGATAAGTGGTTTTGCATTGGTGCCCACTTCTGGGGCAGGGATAGGTGGATGGCCCTGGGAAACCCTGCTAACAGAGTCATCAAAAAGCAGAAGAGACTGCTGCATGACTTGGGGATCAGACTGCTTGGTTGATTTGCAAGGGGGTGAGGTGAAAGACTGATGGACATGGGCTGCAGGTGCCAACTCTGATCTTTCAGCAGGAGACTGGGTAGGAGAAAGGAAATGGTGGCACTGTCAGCAACCCAATCTACTATCGCCTGTACTTGTTCAGGCCTCATCATTCGTAGAGCCGCATTAGGCCCGACCAAATACAGCTGCAGGTTCTGTCGCCTACTCGCACCTGAGGAAGGGGTTTCACTTTTGCGTGTAGCTGTCACAGATCGGCCACGTCCTCTCCCTGCAACAGGAGCTCTACCAGCAGCACCACGACCTGGGCCACGTCCCTTATTTGACGCTCTCTTCATATTTCTCGAATTTAGAATCTTGCCCTAAATGGGTTTTTAATTAATAGTAGAATAGAACGACAGTATGTACAGGGTGTATCTCACACGCCCTGAACTAGACTAGGCCTCAATTAAATTTGTTTGCCCCAAATAGCTGTATTTCAAATACCTGAATAGAACCCCTGTATTTAAAGGGTGTATCTCACACGCCCTGAACCAGACTAGGCCGCAATTAAAGATTTGTGCCAAAAATGGCTGTATTTCAAATAACTGAATATAACCAAAATATATAAAGGGTGTATCTCACAATGACATCTGCATTTGTCCAAACGGGTGTTTGTTTAATAACTGAATATGACAGCAGTATATAACCCTGGAATTTCAAACGTCTTGATGCTGCAAGGGCGCAACAATTGTGTATTTTGCCCAAAAAAGGGTGGTTTTATTAATAGAAGAATATAACCCCTGTATCTACAGGGTGTATCTCACATGCCCTGACCCACACTAGGCCGCAATTAAAGATTTGTGCCCAAAATGGCTGTATTTCAAATACCTGAATAGAAACCCTGTATTTAAAGAGTGTATCTCACACGCCCTGACCCACACTAGGCTGCAATTAATGATTTGTGCCAAAAATGGGTATTTGTTTAATAACTGAATATGACAGCAGTATATAACCCTGGAATTTCAAACGTCTTGATGCTGCAAGGCCAGAAAAATTGTGTATTTTAGCAAAATAAAAGTGTGATTCACTAGCTTAAATTGCACACTGACTAATCATGCAAATGCACCACATGTTGTATATTGCCAAAAAAAGGGTGATTTTTTACAACCAGATTAGTGCTGTTTTTCAAGCTTGCATTTCAATGTCACAAAAGCTCAGATGCAGTGCTGGTGCACTGAGCTTGCATAAAATGGCCGCCGCCCACCTAACTGACTTATAAAAGTTTTTTTTTTTCGGTCACTGGGCTCAGGGCAGGATAAAAAAAATTGTGCCCTGCACCCACACAACAAGATGTATGTAGATCGCTGAGTTAGATTCACGTTTTGAACAAAGATTCAGTCCTATTCTCTCCCTGAAATCACCAGCCGCATCCTCTCCCTACACTAGTAACAGCAGAGTGACGTGCAGCGCTACGTGACTCCAGCTTATATAGAGGCTGGGTCACATGCTACACTGGCCAATCACAGCCATGCCATTAGTAGGCATGGCTGTGATGGCTTCTAAGGGCACACAGTTACACGCTTGTTGATTGGCTGCTCTGAAGAAAGCGCCGAACACCGAACTTTTAGTGAAATGTTCGGGTTCGGGTCCGGGGTCCAAAATTCCTAAAGTTCGGTATGAACCGGAACTTTACAGTTCGGGTTCGCTCAACCCTATTAACCTGTCAACTAGGTAGAGCAGAAGTATATCGCAGCCAAAAATTGGTGAATGTCACCCGACAATGTAAGGCTACTTTCACACCTGCGTTAGGTGCGGATCCGTCTGGTATCTGCACAGACAGATCCGCACCTATAATACAAACGATTGTATCCGTTCAGAATGGATCAGTCCTGACTTACATTGAAAGTCAATGGGGGACGGATTTGTTTTCAATTGCACCCTATTGTGTCAGTGAAAACGGATCCGCTCCCATTGACATACATTGTAAGTCAGGACGGATCCGTTTGGCTCTGCATCGTCAGGTGGACACCAAAACGCTGCAAGCAGCGTTTTGGTGTCTGCATCCAGAGCAGAAGGGAGCCAAACTGATGCATTCTGAACGGATCCTTATCCATTCAGAATGCATTGGGGCTGAACTGATCTGTTTTGAACCGTTTGTGAGAGCCCTGAAACGGAATTCAAAACACCAGTGTGAACGTAGCCTAACAGAAAAATTTGTGAAATTTATTAACCTGTCAACTAGGTAGAGCAGGGGTATATCACAGCCAAAAATTGGTGAATTTCACCCGAAAATGTAACAGACAAATTAGTGAAATGACATAAAATAAAATACGTATAAGCAAGATATTGCTGCATTTGTGGGAGGGGAGGCTGATTACAAGGCTATTCATACGTACCTGTGGGCTCAGGCTGGCTGATTACAAGGCTATTCATACGTACCTGTGGGCTCAGGTTGGCTGATTACTAGGCTATTTATAGGCACCTGTAGGCCCAGGATAACGCTGATTCAGCTGATTTCACTACCTCTGAGTCAGCTCTAGGATACAGCAGCATGGTGTGGAGGCTCCTTACGGCTGGGTGACGGCAGAAGGTCTCAGGAGGGCGCTGGTATTCATGGTAGGATCGGACTTGTTTACACGGGACCCACGCTGCGGTCCGCGACATGTAGCGCTCTGGGATGAAGCAGAGTTTGGGCGCTAATGGTCGAACGATGGTTGTTAGTGTTGTTCGTCTGGCTATTCAGAGGCCTGGTGGGGCCATTGCATACAGTTATTGGGGTAGCATGTGCTTAGAATAGGCATGGTTGTATGTTTTCTGATACCTGGTTTACATGCAGGGCGCGTGTCTGCAGTGGGCTCAAGCTATGCACACTGTGTTAAGTGATGGTAAATATGGCTCAATGGTCGAAAACCTGCAGCATTCTGTGGCAGCTCGTTCACATCTGGTTAAACAGCAAAAGTGCCATGCGAATGCTGGCGCTCACGGTAGCATCGACCTTGCTGCACAGGACTCACACTGCGGTCTGAGATTTGCAGTGTTCTGGGACGAAGGGGGTTTGGCGCTAGTGGTCAAATGATTGTGGTTAGGATTGTTACCTTCAAAGCTACGTCTGCGCGTCTGCATTTACATTTTGTCCTATACACCATTCACTACTAGAGCTGCGTTCATACTTTCGCTGTTGCATTACGTTAATACTCTGCTCACCTTCAGATTGCATTCATACGGCTGCTTTATACCATGCTCTTCATGCTCATACTCAGAGCTGTGCCCATACCTTGTTTTAGGCACCACTCACATCCAGAGCTGCATTCACCCACTTGTTCTTACATTACGTGTTATACTCTGCTTCCACTTAAAGCTGCATTTCTTTTCATTGCTACATTATGGTTACTCAGTATTCTTACTAGGGCAATCGGCACACCGCTCTGATACTGCTCTTCCGATAAATATAGCTGCTTTCTTTTCAGGCTTACGTTTCTTTCCTTGGTGGTTTGTTACATTCCATAGGTCTACCTTTTCTGTTCACTTCAAAAAACTATCATATGGTGGCAGATTCCTCTGACACCTTGGGTGGAGAGACTTCTGAGTTCAGTCCTGGTGATAAACCCATACAGTTAGGGGGAGCTACCCCTGGGCCTGCTTGCAAGAGTTTTAGTCATAAGAAGGGAGTATGTTTTTTCTGTGGTGTTTGCAATAAACTCTGCACCACTAAGGCCTCATGCACACGACCGTTGTGTGCACCCATGGCCGTTGTGCCGTTTTCCTTTTTCTTTTTTTCTTTTTTTTTTTTTTTCGCGGACCCATTGACTTTCAATGGGTCTGTGGAAAAATCGGAAAATGCACCGTTTTGCAGCCGCATCCGTGATCCGTGTTTCCTGTCCGTCAAAAAAATATGACCTGTCCTATTTTTTTTGACGGACAACGGTTCACGGACCCTTTCAAGACAATGGGTCTGTGAAAAAACACAAGATTGGCATCGTGAAAACTCAGATCCGACAGTATATTCTAACACAGAGGCGTTCCCATAGTGATGGGGACGCTTCTAGTTAGAATATACTTTGAACTGTGTACATGACTGCCCCCTGCTGCTTGGCAGCACCCGATCTCTTACAGGGGGCTGTGATCCGCACAATTAACCCCTCAGGTGCTGCACCTGCGGGGTTAATTGTGCGTATCATAGCCCCCTGTAAGAGATCATGTGCTGCCAGGCAGGAGGGGGCACACCCCCCTCCCTCCCCAGTTTTAAATTCATTGGTGGCCAGTGGGCCCCCCCCCCCCCCCCCCCTGTAGTACTGTAGATTCATTGGTGGCCAGTGGGCTCCCTCCCCCTCCTAATTAAAATCTCCCCCCTATCATTGGTGGCAGCGGAGAGTACCGATCGGAGTCCCAGTTTAATCGCTGGGGCTCCGATCGGTAACCATGGCAACCAGGACGCTACTGCAGTCCTGGTTGCCATGGTTGCTTAGCAATTTTTAGAAGCATTATACTAACCTGCGAGCTGCGATGTCTGTGACCGGCCTGGCGCTCCTCCTACTGGTAAGTGACAGGTCTATGCTATAAGCAATGTGCCGCACAGACCTTGATTTTTGGAGATGTTTGTCACAGATGATGCAGGACATTCGTTTAAGAGTGGGTGATTTTCATCAGGAATCCATTTTGTGTTCTGTGCTGGAGGGTCTGCCTGCTCCATTGGTTCTGGGTTTACCATGGTTGAACAAACATTATCCTACCATTGACTGGCAAGCGAGACAGATTCTCGATTGGAGTGATTATTGCGTAGACAACTGTCTTAATACATCTCTTTCTGTCTTGACTAGAGACGAGTGAATTTTTTCAAAAATTCGATTCGCCGGTTCACCAAATTTTTGGGGAAAAATTTGGTTCGATCCAAATTTATTTGCGGTGAATTATGTTAAAAAACTGCTATTTCCTGGAGGCAGAGAGCCTTTATAGTAGTGTGGAACACTGTGCCTTGCAGTAACACGCATAGGGAGTCTGATTTGGTAGTGAAATAATACTGTGAGTCCGTATGACATGGAGATGACAGGCGTCGCTCTTAGAATCACTGCACACTTCACTTACAGGTCGATGTTAGCGCCAAGAAGAAACGCACTCCTTTTACACCATTGTCAGCTGATTCCACATACTGTAAATATCTACAGAACTTGTTCTATTAAACGCTTATACCCCTGATAGAGTGGAGAGGGGTCAGCAGTAAGTTTGTGTTGACATCACTGATTAATTTGCCATTCCTCTGATCCATCAGAATAATAACCCCCAAAAAACGGATCCTGTCTGTGGAGCACATGCCTTCACTCAGTCAGCATTTGCTCAATAATCTATCAGTATGGCTAATGCCCAAAAAAACAGGAGTGGACTTTGGCCTACTGTCCAATTTTAAAGTGAACATGTTAATATCAGAAGTACTTAACTTTTCCATTCCTGCAAAAGAGGTCTCCCTAGCAAAGAAACACTCCCCCTACCCATGGGTAGCTACTTCTTTGAAATACCTAGGTATCCAACTCCCAAACCAGCTCTCAAAATTGTATAGTCTAAACTTCCTGCCCCTCTTGACAGAGATTAAAAACCTTCTACAGAATTATTACTTTACCTTTATCTTGTGGATGGGGTGCAGGAATTTTCTCAAGACATATATTGTGCCGAAGATATTATATTCCCTTTTGATGATACTAGCTTATCTACCAGGCAACTTCTTTAGCTCTATTAGATCCCTGTTCTCCAAATTTATTTGGAAAGGACGTAGGCCCAGACTACCCTACACTTTGCTTATGAAAAAGCGAGAAAATGTATGTCTCTGCGTACCTGAAAATAGCATCATACTATAAAGACATCCATCTCAACAGATGGTTGGAGATGCCTAAGCCCAGTAAACAGCTAGACCTGGAAGTTCTAGCACAACTTTATTTGGGAGCTTCGCTACAGAAAACCTTTTGGTGGCCGACGGTGGGGACCCTTAGACTCCATGTCCTTGATCCATTACTGAAAGGCACTTGCAAGGTTTGGCTATCTATGAAAGACGCCCTGGCACCCTTTCCATCCCCATTACTCCCTTCAAATCTGCTTCCCATTGCCATCACCAACATTGATTCACCTTACTCAGACTTTTGGGAGAGGTTTAAAGGTATCCCTGTTGCTGATCTCTTCCATTTAACCAAGATACCATCACTAACATCAAGAAATGTTACAAGATCTACTACAACATACACCTAATAACTCACTCCATCTAGCACATTTTAAGAGAGTAGCAGAGAGATTCTTACAAGCTTTCTCCTTCAAAAGGCAACTCACTTCATTTGAAACTGTTCTGTCTACTGGTCTCCCAGCACCAAGGAAAGTGGGAAAATTGTATTCCTTATTCATCAATCCACAATCCTTCTCCAGACCCACTTTAATTTACTCTTGGGAAAGGGAGCTGAATATAACCCTCAAAGATTATGAAGTACAGGCAATTCTGTGCACTTCACATGGTTTTTACTCAAGAAAACCATTACAAATTGTTAACCCGGTGGTTATAAAACCCCAGAATTTGTTTATACGCACAAACTATCCTAATCCAGGAACTGTTGGAGATGCGATACACATGTTGGCTTCCGTTCCAATATTTGGTATGAATGCCCACTCATCTCCACCTATTGGAAACAGGTCGAGGGGACCATTTAAAAAGTCTGCTCAGGCTCTTTCACCCTTAAGTTAGATCAAATTGCCCTGGAGAGAGCAAGCTTGTCTTACTCATCATCCAAGAAAAAACTAATCACCCACCTGTTAGCAGCAGCCAAAACCCTCATCCCTATCCATTGGCTCAGCAAAGATCCACCATCTTTTCAAGAATGGGTCTCAAAGGTGAGCCAAATATGACAATTTGAGGAACTTACTAGCATGGCTAGCAGAACCGAAGATGGGTATCATAAACTTTGGGCACTCTGGAGACAGTTCCAGACATAAAGGTCACAAGAAACATCACATGCTCTTTTCCCACTTTCCTCAGAGAGACCTGCATAATGTAGTTTATCACAAGAAAATAACATCTTATCTTATCAGCTGTCCATCTCATCACCCCCCCCCCTCCCTTTCCTCAACTATAGATATACACTGTGAAAGTTTATGGTTTATAACACTACTTACCTGTACATCATATTATTATTTATAATTAAAGCGCCATTCATTCCATAGCGCTGTACATATGAGAAGAAGTATACATACATAATACAGACAATTGCTCTAATCATAAACAAGACAAGTTACAAACTGGTACAGGAGGAGAAATGGCCCCTGCCCATGAGGGCTTAAAATATACATGGTATGGGAGAAGGACACAGTAGGCGAGGGGGAAGCTGGTCATGGCGGTATAGAGGCAGCAGGGTCACTGGTTGTAGGCGTGTCTGAATAAGTGGGTTCTCAGGTTTCTTTTCAAGGATTCCACTGTAGATGATAGTCTGATATGATTGGGTAGTGAGTTCCAGAGTGTGGGGGATGCACAGGAGAAATCTTGGAGGCGATTGTGGGAAGAGGTGATAAGAGTAGAGGAAAGAAGGAGGTCTTGTGAGGATCGGAGAGTGTGTGTGGAGATGTATTGGGAAAGTAGCTCAAAGATGTAGGGAGGGGACAGGTTGTGGACGGCCTTGTATGTATTTGTAAGTACTTTGAAGTGAATTCGCTGGGCAATCGGGAGCCAGGAAGGGTTTGGCAGAGGGGAGAGGCAGAGGAGTAACAGGGTGAGAGGTGGATTAGTCGGGCAGCAGAGTTGAGGATAGATTGGATGGGTGCGAGAGTGCTAGATGGAAGGCCACAGACGAGAATGTTGCAGTAGTCTAGGCTGGAGATGATGAGGGCATGTACAAGCATTTTCACAGATTTAAAGTTAAGGAAAGCGCGGATGCGGGAGATGTTTTTGAGTTGGAGGCGGCAAATGGTGGACAGGGCTTGGATGTGCGGTCGGAAGGATAGGGCAGAATCCAAGGTCACTCCAAGGCAGCGGACTTGGTTGACCGGGGAAAGTGTGCAGCCATTGATCATGATAGATAGGTCTGTTGGGGGGGTTGAGCAAGATGGGGGAAATATGATTACTTTTGTTTTATCCATGTTAAGTTTTAGAAATCGAAAGGAGAAAAAGGATGATATAGAAGATAGACATTGTGGGATTCTGGATAGTAAGGTGATGTCTGGACCAGAAAGGTATATTTGTATGTCGTCAGCATAAGAGTGATACTGATAGCCACTAAACACTTTCACCACAAATAACTGCAACGGTGAAGTGCGTAAATAATTTTGTTTTTCAAACTGAAATCGAACACTAAATGCTTCCAACACATATTACTGCAGAAGTGAACTTAGAATATATTTGTTACGCTGCTGGTAGACGCGGCTGGAATCCAGTGGCCAGAAGGAGCGTGATAGGAAGATGCGCAAGTACAAGCGCACGTTGGTAGACGCGCTACTGAGAGCATTCCCAAATGTCACAGGGGAACAAGTGGAAGCCCAAGGCGAAGGCAGAGGAGGAGCAAGAGGTCGCCAACGCAGCTGTGTCACGGCCAGCTCCTCTGAGGGCAGGGTTAGCATGGCAGAGATGTGGAAAAGTTTTGTCACCACGCCACAGCTAACTGCACCACCACCTGATACGGAACGTGTTAGCAGGAGGCAACATTTCACTAACATGGTGGAACAGTACGTGTGCACACCCCTCCACGTGCTGACTGATGGTTCGGCCCCATTCAACTTCTGGGTCTCCAAATTGTCCACGTGGCCAGAGCTAGCCTTTTATGCCTTGGAGGTGCTGGCCTGCCCGGCGGCCAGCGTTTTGTCTGAACGTGTATTCAGCACGGCAGGGGGCGTCATTACAGACAAACGCAGCCGCCTGTCTACAGCCAATGTGGACAAGCTGACGTTCATAAAAATGAACCAGGCATGGATCCCACAGGACCTGTCCATCCCTTGTGCAGATTAGACATTAACTACCTCCCCTTAACCATATATTATTGTACTCCAGGGCACTTCCTCATTCAATCCTATTTTTATTTTCATTTTACCATTATATTGCGGGGCAACCCAAAGTTGAATGAACCTCTCCTCTGTCTGGGTGCCGGGGCCTAAAAATATCTGACAGTGGCCTGTTCCAGTGTTGGGTGACGTGAAGCATGATTCTCTGCTATGACATGAAGCCTGATTCTCTGCTATGGGACCTCTCTCCAATTGATATTGGTTAATTTTTATTTATTTAATTTTTATTTTTATTCATTTCCCTATCCACATTTGTTTGCAGGGGATTTAACTACATTTTTCTGCCTTTTGCAACCCTCTAGCCCTTTCCTGGGCTGTTTTACAGCCTTTTTAGTGCCGAAAAGTTCAGGTCCCCATTGACATCAATGGGGTTCTCGAACCCGAACATCCAGGTGTTCGCTCAACTCTACTCCCTTTCTCACGCTCCCTCTCCGGCGTGGAACCCTGATTCGCTGATAACCGTGATCAACATGGTAGGGTTAGAAAAGAACATCGAAAGTTGATAAAGAAGATATCCAAATGGATTGTGGACGTCAGAGGGACGTGCGATCAGGCAGAAGTTATCTAGAGTCAACAAAGCGGCAGCAGGGCCTCTCTTGGCTAACGTTTCCAAATCCTAAATACTCCAGTGACATTTACTATCATTTTTTTATTAATAATTCCAATAACAGGGCATCTTAAGAGTCCTGTATTGTTATTTATCGTCATTACCTCCCCGAGTCGGGAGTGGGTAATTGCCGCACGCCCCCTCCTTTCCTTAAATTCTTCTGCTTTAATAATTTGTCCCACATTTCAGCTCGATTGCAATTAAATTTCATCCATTGATCTCCCTTGGATGTGGTCTCCCTTTCTCACGCTCCCTCTTTGGCGTGGAACCCTGATTCGTCGCTAATCGTGATCAACATGGTAGGCGCAGAAAAGAACATCAAAATTTGATAGAGCAGATATCAAATTGGATCGTGAACATCACGGGGACGTGCTACATGGTGGGGCAGTATGTGTGTACCTACCTACACAAGCTGACTGACAGGGGTCAGCTCCTGCAACTTCTGCGTCTCCAAATTGGGCACATGGCATGAGCTTGCCCTTTACGCCTTGGAGGTGCTGGCCTGACCTGCAGCCAGTGTATTGTCTGAACATGTGTTTAGCATGACTGGAGGGGGTTATCACTGGTTATATTTCCCAATGTTTTGGGGTGTACCCTAATTTAAAAAAATATAAATAAATTTAAAGGGATTCTGTCATCAGAATTTAGGCCTAGAACCTAAACATATGGCGATGTCCCTAGTAATACACTGAATCCTAAAGTGACTTTATCAAATGCGCCTGTGGCTCTATAATCATAAAAAACAGGTTTATATCACCTGTCACTCACTTCAAAATGTGTCTAAGGGGTCGTCTCATGGTGCAGGGTGCCCGGCTGCAGCCATCTCGTTTAGATGCCCAGCGCCGCCTTGTGAAGTGAAATCGCCGCCCTCCATCCGCCATCTCAGTTCATCGCCGCCTCTCTAACATCCGCTCGCTTCAGCCAGATCCCACGCGTGCGCACTAGGTATAACCTGATGCACCTGTGCGGACTACTGGCAGCGGCCTTGTTTAGCGAAGTGCGCATGCGCTGGCCGGCACACTTCGCTCGAACCTGCGGGATCTGGCTGAAGCGAGCGGACGTTAGAGAGGCGGCGATGAACTGAGGTAGGCGATCTAATGAAAGGGAGGGCGACTATTTCACTTAACAAGGCGGCGCTGGGCACCTAAATGAGATGGCTGCAGCCGGGCACCCTGCACCATGAGACGACCCCTTAGACACATTTTGAAGTGAGTGACAGGTGATATAAACCTGTTTTTTATGATTATAGAGCCACAGGCGCATTTGATAAAGTCACTTTAGGATTCAGTATTACATGGGACATCGCCATATGTTTATATTATAGGCCTAAATTCTGATGACAGAATCCATTTCAAACCAAAAATCAGTGTAGGCTACCTCCTCCTTCACCGCCGATTTCACCTACACCGCCACATCCACTGCCTCCTTAACTTCCTACTCCATATGGACCTTGTCCTCCTAGATCAACTTTTTATTTTTTTAAACGTATTTTATGTTATTTATAGTCATTTCCCTATCCACATTTGTTTGCAGAGCTCTTGCCATGCTCTTAACCACATTTTGCTAGCATTTGCAGCCCTCTAGCCCTTTTTACAGCCATTTTAATGCTCAAAAGTTCGGGTCTCCATTGACTTCAATGGTGTTCGGGTTGGTGGTCAAGTTCGGGCGCCGAACTTGAACTTTATTGTGAAGTTCGGCCGAACCCGTCAAACCCGAACATCCAGGTGCTTACTCAACTCTTTTCCAGACTTCAGGCTGTAATTGACTGCAAAGGATTTGCAACCAAGTATTAAAAAGTGAAAGTTTGATTTATGATGATTATTCTGTCCCATTACTTTTGGTCCCTTAACAAGTGGGAGGCACATATGCAAACTGTTGTAATTCCTACACCGTTCACCTGATTTGGATATAAATACCCTCAAATTAAAGCTGATAGTCTGCAGTTAAAGAACATCTTGTTCATTTCATTTAAAATCCATTGTGGTGGTGTATAAAACTTTTGAATTGTCGTTGTCCAAATATTTATGGACCTGACTATGTTTAAAAGAACTAAAAATATAAAATTGGATTAAAAACATGGCTAACGAATAGGGATGAGCGAACCCGAACTGTATAGTTCGGGTTCGTACCGAATTTTGGGGTGTCCGTGACACTGACCCGAACATTTTCGTAAAAGTTCGGGTTCAGCGCTTTCTTGGCGCTTTTTGAAAGGGTGCAAAGCAGCCAATCAACAAGCGTCATACTACTTGCCCCAAGAGGCCATCACAGCCTTGCCTACTATTCACATGGCTGTGATTGGCCAGTGCAGCATGTGACCCAGCCTCTATATAAGCTTGGGTCACGTAGCGCTGCACGTCACTCTGCTGATTCAAGCGTAGGGAGAGGTTGCAGCTGCGACGTTAGGGCGAGATTAGGCAGATTAACTCCTCCAAAAGACTTCATTCAGTGATCGATCTTCAGCTGTGGATCATTGAAGTGCTGATATTCAATTGCTTACTTTTTTTAGGCTGCCCAGAGCGTTTTTATATCACTTTTTTCTGGGGTGATCGGCGGCCATTTTGTGGCTTGTGGTGCGCCAGCACAAGCTACCACCAAGTGCATTTAACCATCAATAGTGTGGTTATTTTTTGCTATATCCTACATCAGGGTCAAGCTTTCATCAAGTGCATTTAACCATCAATAGTGTGGTTATTTTTTGGCCATATACTACATCAGGGGCAAGTTGAGCCTGTCACCCAGCGCCTAAAAAATAGGCCTGACATTTATATTCCTCCAAATCAGTACTGTTTTAGCTGGTCAAGTTATTTTTAGTGACCATAAAAGCACAGTTTTTGTTCTGGGTTGAAAAACAATTCCCAAATTTGCCATTCTCAAAATTTGTAGTTTCTGCTATATCAGGCCTACTTTAAATCTATCCCTAAAAGGGTATATTAGATTCAAGGTGCTGATAGGGTCATTCTGAAAAACTTAACACACACGCTACAGTGCAGATACAAGTCTAATTCTGTGATTAAACGTATACCTGTCACACAGCGCCTAAAAAAATAGGCCTCACATTTATATTCAGCTAAATCTGTCATTACTGGTGTGCCTGGATTAGTGTAATACGGTACCTAAATAGATAGCCAGACATTGTTAGGTGTCTGTAAAAAAAAGGCCTGAATTTTAATTCAATACATTGGCCCGAATAATATTTTTCTTATTGTGGTGAACGGGAACAATGAGGAAAACATCTAGTAAGGGACGCGGACGTGGACATGGTCGTGGTGGTGTTAGTGGACCCTCTGGTGCTGGGAGAGGACGTGGCTGTTCTGCCACAGCCACACGTCCTAGTGTACCAACTACCTCAGGTCCCAGTAGCCGCCAGAATTTACAGGGATATTTGGTGGGGCCCAATGCCGTTCTAAGGATGGTAAGGTCTGAGCAGGTACAGGCATTAGTCAATTGGGTGGCCGACAGTACATCCAGCACGTTCACATTATCTCCCACCCAGTCTTCTGCAGAAAGCGCACAGATGGCGCATGAAAACCAAGCACATCAGTCTGTCACATCACCCCCATGCATATCAGGGAAACTGTCTGAGCCTCAAGTTATGCAGCAGTCTCTTATGCTGTTTGAAGACTCTGCTGCCAGGGTTTCCCAAGGGCATCCACCTAGCCCTTCCCCAGGGGTGGAAGAGATAGAATGCACTAACGCACAACCACTTATGTTTCCTGATGATGAGGACATGGGAATACCACCTCAGCACGTCTCTGATGATGACGAAACACAGGTGCCAACTGCTGCGTCTTTCTGCAGTGTGCAGACTGAACAGGAGGTCAGGGAGGAAGACTGGGTGGAAGACGATGCAGGGGACGATGAGGTCCTAGACCCCACATGGAATGAAGGTCGTGCCACTGACTTTCAGAATTCGGAGGAAGAGGCAGTGGTGAGACCGAGCCAACAGTGTAGCAAAAGACAAAGAGGGAGCAGTGGGCAAAATCAGAACACCCGCTGCCAAGAGACTCCGCCTGCTACTGACCGCCGCCATCTGGGACCGAGCACCCCAAAGGCAGCTTCAAGGAGTTCCCTGGCATGGCACTTCTTCAAACAATGTGATGACGACAAGACCCGAGTAGTTTGCACGCTGTGTCATCAGAGCCTGAAGCGAGGCATTAACGTTCTGAACCTCAGCACAACCTGCATGACCAGGCACCTGCATGCAAAGCATGAACTGCAGTGGAGTAAACACCTTAAAAACAAGGAAGTCACTCAGGCTCCCCCTGCTACCTCTTCTGCTGCCGTCGCCTCGGCCTCTTCCTCCGCCTCTGGAGGGACGTTGGCACTTGCCGCCCAGCAAACATGGGATGTACCACCAACACCACCACCTGCGTCACCAAGCATCTCAACTATGTCACACGGCAGCGTTCAGCTCTCCATCTCACAAACATTTGAGAGAAAGCGTAAATTCTCACCTAGCCACCCTCGATCCCTGGCCCTCAATGCCAGCATTTCTAAACTACTGGCCTATGAAATGCTGTCATTTAGGCTGGTGGAGACAGACAGCTTCAAACAGCTCATGTCGCTTGCTGTCCCACAGTATGTTGTTCCCAGCCGGCACTACTTCTCCAAGAGAGCCGTGCCTTCCCTGCACAACCAAGTATCCGATAAAATCAAGTGTGCCCTGCGCAACGCCATCTGTGGCAAGGTCCACCTAACCACAGATACGTGGACCAGTAAGCACGGCCAGGGACGCTATATCTCCCTAACTGCACACTGGGTAAATGAAGTGGCGGCTGGGCCCCAGGCGGAGAGCTGTTTGGCGCACGTCCTTCCGCCGCCAAGGATCGCAGGGCAACATTCTTTGCCTCCTGTCTCCTCCTCCTCCTACTCAGCTTCCTCCTCCTCTTCTTCTAGCTGCTCATCCAGTCAGCCACACACCTTCACCAGCAACTTCAGCACAGCCCGGGGTAAACGTCAGCAGGCCAAACTCATATGTTTGGGGGACAGGCCCCACACCGCACAGGAGTTGTGGCGGGGTATAAAACAACAGACCGACGAGTGGTTGCTGCCGGTGAGCCTCAAGCCTGGCCTGGTGGTGTGCGATAATGGGCAAAATCTCGTTGCAGCTCTGGGACTAGCCGGTTTGACGCACATCCCTTGCCTGGCGCATGTGCTGAATTTGGTGGTGCAGAAGTTCATTCACAACTACCCCGACATGTCAGAGCTGCTGCATAAAGTGCGGGCCGTCTGTTCGCGCTTCCGGCGTTCACACCCTGCCGATGCTCGCCTGTCTGCGCTACAGCGTAACTTCGGCCTTCCCGCTCACCGCCTCATATGCGACGTGCCCACCAGGTGGAACTCCACCTTGCACATGCTGGAGAGACTGTGCGAGCAGCAGCAGGCCATAGTGGAGTTTCAGCTGCAGCACGCACGGGTCAGTCGCACTGCGGAACAGCACCATTTCACCACCAATGACTGGGCCTCCATGCGAGACCTGTGTGCCCTGTTGCGCTGTTTCGAGTACTCCACCAACATGGCCAGTGGTGATGACGCCGTTATCAGCGTTACAATACCACTTCTATGTCTCTTTGAGAAAACACTTAGGGCGATGATGGAAGAGGAGGTGGCCCAGGAGGAAGAGGACTAATAGGGGTCATTTTTAGCCCTCTCAGGCCAGTCTCTTCGAAGTGACTCAGAGGGAGGTTTTTTGCAACAGCAGAGGCCAGGTACAAATGTGGCCAGACAGGGCCCACTACTGGAGGACGAGGATGAGGTGGAGGTGGAGGAGGATGAGGATGAAGCAGGTTCACAGCAGGCTGGCACCCAACGCAGCTCGGGCCCATCACTGGTGCGTGGCTGGGGGGAAACACAGGACGATGACGATACGCCTCCCACAGAGGACAGCTTGTTCTTACCTCTGGGCAGCCTGGCACACATGAGCGACTACATGCTGCAGTGCCTGCGCAACGACAGCAGAGTTGCCCACATTTTAACGTGTGCGGACTACTGGGTTGCCACCCTGCTGGATCCCCGGTACAAAGACAATGTGCCCACCTTACTTCCTACACTGGAGCGTGATAGGAAGATGCGCGAGTACAAGCGCACGTTGGTAGACACGCTACTGAGAGCATTCCCAAATGTCACAGGGGAACCAGTGGAAGCCCAAGGCGAAGGCAGAGGAGGAGCAAGAGGTCGTCAACGCAGCTGTGTCACGGCCAGCTCCTCTGAGGGCAGGGTTAGCATGGCAGAGATGTGGAAAAGTTTTGTCACCACGCCACAGCTAACTGCACCACCACCTGATACGGAACGTGTTAGCAGGAGGCAACATTTCAATAACATGGTGGAACAGTACCTGTGCACACCCCTCCACGTACTGACTGATGGTTCGGCCCCATTCAACTTCTGGGTCTCTAAATTGTCCACGTGGCCAGAGCTAGCCTTTTATGCCTTGGAGGTGCTGGCCTGCCCGGCGGCCAGCGTTTTGTCTGAACGTGTATTCAGCATGGCAGGGGGCGTCATTACAGACAAACGCAGCCGCCTGTCTACAGCCAATGTGGACAAGCTGACGTTCATAAAAATGAACCAGGCATGGATCCCACAGGACCTGTCCATCCCTTGTGCAGATTAGACATTAACTACCTCCCCTTAACAATATATTATTGTACTCCAGGGCACTTCCTCATTCAATCCTATTTTTATTTTTATTTTACCATTATATTGCGGGGCAACCCAAAGTTGAATGAACCTCTCCTCTGTCTGGGTGCCGGGGCCTAAATATGTGACAGTGGCCTGTTCCAGTGGTGGGTGACATGAAGCTTGATTCTCTGCTATGACATGAAGACTGATTCTGTGCTGACATGAAGCCAGATTCTCTGTTACGGGACCTCTCTCCTCTGTCTGGGTGCCGGGGCCTAAATATGTGACAGTGGCCTGTCCCAGTGGTGGGTGACATGAAGACTGATTCTCTGCTGACATGAAGCCAGATTTTCTGCTATGGCATGAAGAGACTGATTCTCTGCTGACGTGAAGCCAGATTCTCTGCTATGGGACCTCTGTCCAATTGATATTGGTTTATTATTATTATTTTTTATTTTATTTTAACTTATTTCCCTATCCACATTTGTTTGCACGGGATTTACCTACATGTTGCTGCCTTTTGCAGCCCTCTAGCTCTTTCCTGGGCTGTTTTACAGCCTTTTTAGTGCCGAAAAGTTCGAGTCCCCATTGACTTCAATGGGGTTCGGGTTCGGGACGAAGTTCGGATCCCGATCCCGAACATTTCCGGGAAGTTCGGCCGAACTTCTCGAACCCGAACATCCAGGTGTTCGCTCAACTCTACTAACGAAATCCCCCCTCTTGAAAAAAAAAGCAAATGATAATACTTGAAATTCGATAACACGTGGTCATCACAGGTGTTGAATTCCTCCGTCGCCCCAAACATTAGGCTTTACCGGACAGAAAAGGCCTTTTATACCGCTGTATTTACATTAGACAGGGACCATTATTTGTTCTGGGTGTTGGTTGATGTGTGGGCTGGCATGAGGAAATTCAATTAAACGTGATCGTCACAGTTGTTGAATTCCTCCGAGATCCATGCCTCATTCATTTTTAGAAATGTGAGGTAGTCCACACTGTCGTGAGCTAGGCGAGTGCGTTTATCGGTCACAATTCCCCCTGCTGTGCTGAACGTCCTTTTGGACAGGACACTCGACGAGGGGTATGCCAAGAGTTCCATGGCAAATTGTGCCAACTCTGGTCACAGGTCAAGCCTGCACACCCAGTAGTCAAGTGGCTCCTCGCTTCTCAGAGCATCCACATCGGCCGTTAACCCGATTTAGTCGGACACCTGTTGGTCTAGGCGTTCCATGAGGCTGGATCTGGAGGGCGGCTGTCGATGGGTTGGCTGCAAGAATGATCTCATCCGAAGTGACCAACACATCTTCAAACCGCCCTCTTGCATGCGCTGTAGGATTGGTACCCGCAACTGTTTCTCTGTGGGTGGAAATTCCTCTGCCAGCGCCCGCAATGGCAGAATGCAGCATCTCTCAAAGCAAGGCCTGGAAATGCTGCATTCCGATAGCCCTCTGTGATGCTGGTAACATGTCTGCCATTTTGTGTTTGTACCGGGGTTCTAAGTACGTTGCCACCCAGTACTGGTCCTTGCCCTTTATGCTTTTTAACACTGGAGCATGAAGGCCCCCATTTGCACTAAATTGAAAGCGGTGAAGCGGCCTGGCTCCTTCTCATCACCCAGGAGAATGTTGTCCTCAGTCTCTCCCATCATCTACGGACAACACCAGGGATCCCAGAAAAGTTTAAAGCTTGGTGTCGTGCCTTCAGCAAGTTTATTGTTAGTTTATACATAACTTTCTTACATGGTTAATATGTTTTCTGTATCATTCTCTGTTGATTGTGTAACAGCACAATCTAGTGGCCGTTTTACATACAATTGCAGTTATTTCACACTACAAGTTTGGTCTACTTCAGCTTCCTTATCTTAGTGACATCATCATCCCTGCACATAGCAGCCATTTTCTTCATTCACAGTCATCACTGCCTGAGGATAGCACATGGCTTGGAAGCGTCTTGAGATATCCTCTACATCTAAGCTCACAGTAGCATCACTGTTTTAGCTCCCATTTACATCCTTGCAATAAAGATAAAGTTGGACGTTACTCTATTGTCAATTCATTGCCGGGATAAGGAGGACAGAACAGTAAAACAGCGGCTGCTCACGAGCTAGATACGAGGAACTGCGACTCCCTGACCGCAGTGAAACAACGGCTTCTTAAAAGGTAGATACTAGGAACTATGATTCCTCAAACCCTACAAGTCAACAACCTCTGCATGGTAAGAGACTGGACTGCATGGTAATGAACCCTGCAAAGTGCAGCATCGTCATCCACGACAGTTACAAGTGTGCAAACCTGTTCGCAGTGTCATTATGTCGTCAAGAGAATCCGAACTGTATGAGACAAGGTCTCGCATCTTGGGTAGCTCCAGAAGTTCAAGGAGATTAGTGAGCAGCTCCATGGTTGACATTGCCTCTGCAAAAGCTGAAGCTGCCAAATCCTGCACGACATTTGCAGACCAAGAAAGACCGTAAAAGGCAACATTTGCCGAGCAATAAAGACAGTTAAAAGTGGAGAAACCACGCATGGAAGCAAACATTCAAGCAGCTCTGGCTGAACAACACACACTCATGGAAGCAAGCATGCAAGCAGCTCTGGATGAACAACAAGCCGCTCTGGAAAAACTAACAGTGGAAAAAGAATCTGCAGCTGCTGTAGCAGAGGCAGAGGTTTTAGAAGAAGCAGCGAACTTCGCAAGTAATAGACCCAGCAGCATAGTTGGGCCTGATCCTGATCATAACGATAACTTGCAACGAACTTCAGATTACGTCATGCAGCATGCGGAGTCAGATGAAAGCCTAAAATCAAGTCCAAAAGCAGCGTCAACCCCTGCTGAAGAACCCCGCTTTGACCGAGACAACAGTTTCATAAGACATCAACTCCCAACACATCCTGCATTTAGACCTACAAATGATCGCAGTATAGTCAAATCCTTTAACCCCTATTTCACCTTAAGGACTTGCCCATTTTTTGCAAATCTGACCAGTATCACATTAAGGGTGTTTTTTCGTCACATATTGTACTTCATGACACTGCTAAAATTGGGTAAAAAAAAATCATTTTTATTTATAAAAAAAAATAAAAATTGACCAAAAATGTGTAAAAAAATAAAAATGCAAATTTCCAAGTTTCAATTTCTCTACTTCTATAATACATAGTAATACCTCCAAAAATAGTTATTACTTTACATTCCCCATATATCTACTTCATGTTTGGATCATTTTGGAAATGATATTTTATTTTTTGGGGATGTTACAAGGCTTAAAAGTTTAGAAGAAAATCTTGTAATTTTTCAGAAATTTTCAAAAGCCCAATTTTTAGGGACCAGTTCAGGTCTGAAGTCACTTTGCGAGGCTTACATAATCGAAACCACCCAAAATGACCCCATTCTAGAAACTACACCCCTCAAGGTATTTTACTGATTTTACAAACGTCGTTACCCCCTTAGGTGTTCCACAAGAATTAATGGAAAATAGAGATACAATTTCAAAATTTCACTTTTTTGGCAGATTTCCCATTTGAATAATCTTTTTCCAGTTGCAAAGCAAGGGTTAACAGCCAAACCAAACTCAATATTTATGGCTCTGATTCTGTAGTTTACAGAAACACCCCATATGTGGTTGTAAACTACTGTACGGGCACACGGCAGGGCACAGAAGGAAAGGAATGCCATACGGTTTTTGGAAGGCAGATTTTGCTGGACTGTTTTTTTTGACACCATGTCCCATTTGAAGCCCCCCTGATGCACCCCTAGAGTAGAAACTCCAAAAAAGTGGCCCCATTTTAGAAACTACGGGATAGGGTGGCAGTATTGTTGGTACTAGTATAGGGTACATATGATTTTTGGTTGCTCTATTTTACACTTTTTGTGAGGCAAGATAACAAGAAATAGCTGTTTTGGTACCGTTTTTATTTTTTGTTATTTACAACATTCATCTGACAGGTTATATCATGTGATATTTTTATAGACCAGGTTGTCACGGATGCGGCAATACCTAATATGTATACTTTTTTTTTTATTTATGTAATTTTTACACAATGATTTCTTTTTTGAAGCAAAGAAAATCATGTTTTAGTGTTTCCATAGTCTGAGAGCCATAATTTTTTCAGTTTTTGGGCGATTACCTTTGGGTAATGTATGATTTTTGCGGGATGATGACGGTTTTATTGGCACTATTTTGGGGTGCGTGTGACTTTTTCATTGCTTGCTATTACGCTTTTTGTGATGTAAGGTGACAAAAAATGTTTTTTTTAACAGTTTTTATTTTTTACGGTGTTTATCTGAGGGGTTAGGTCATGTGATATTTTTATAGAGCCTGACAATACAGACGCGGCGATACCTAATATGTATACTTTTTTTTTTTATTTTTTTTTTTTATGTAGGTTTTACACCAGCGGTCCCCAAGCCAGCCAACAGCAGAATGAAGAGGATCGCGATGGTGACCAGGAGCAGGAGAGGTAAGTGGTTATTTTATTTTATTTGCACTGGGGGCTGATGGCTGACCTGGGGGACATGGGGCTGACATGAGGGACATGGGGCTGACATAAAGGGGCTAATGGGGGGGCTAACGGCTGACATGAGGGGCTAATGGCTGACATGGGGGGCTAATGGCTGACATGGGGGGCTAATGGCTGACATGGGGGGCTAATGGCTGACATGGGGGGCTAATGGCTGACATGGGGGCCTAATGGCTGACATGAGGGGCTAATGGCTGACATGGGGGGCTTATGGCTGACATGAGGGGCTAATGGGGGGCTTATGGCTGACATGGGGGGCTTATGGCTGACATGAGGGGCTAATGGGGGGCTTATGGCTGACATGGGGGGCTTATGGCTGACATGAGGGGCTAATGGGGGGCTTATGGCTGACATGATGGGCTAATGGGGGCTTATGGCTGACATGAGGGGCTAATGGGGGGCTTATGGCTGACATGGGGGGCTTATGGCTGACATGAGGGGCTAATGGGGGGCTTATGGCTGACATGGGGGGCTTATGGCTGACATGGGGGGCTTATGGCTGACATGAGGGGCTAATGAGGGCTTATGGCTGACATGATGGGCTAATGGGGGCTTATGGCTGACATGGGGGGCTTATGGCTGACATGAGGGGCTAATGGGGGGCTTATGGCTGACATGAGGGGCTAATGGGGGCTTATGGCTGACATGAGTGGCTAATGGGGGGCTTATGGCTGACATGAGTGGCTAATGGGGGGCTTATGGCTGACATGAGGGTCTAATGGGGGGCTTATGGCTGACATGAGGGGCTAATGGGGGGCTTATGGCTGACATGAGGGGCTAATAGGGGGCTTATGGCTGACATGAGGGGCTATTGGGGGGGTTTATGGCTGACATTGGGGGGGTTTATGGCTGACATTGGGGGCTGATAGATGGCTAAAGGTTTGGGGGTTGATCTGAGCCATTGGGGGTCTGATCTGAGGTCTGATTAACATTGGGGGTCTGATTGCTGGTCTGACCTGAGGTGTAATGAAAAATTTTTTTTTTCTTATT
Organism: Bufo bufo; assembly: GCF_905171765.1. Lineage (NCBI taxonomy): Eukaryota > Metazoa > Chordata > Amphibia > Anura > Bufonidae > Bufo > Bufo bufo. The sequence goes on along the minus strand of NC_053395.1, from coordinate 126,240,068 downwards.
GTTCTCCTCTAAAACTAGGTGCATCTTATAGGGCGAAAATACGGTACAGTGCAGCAGAGACCAGTGCAGCAGAGACCAGTGTCAGTTTATATAGTCATTATATAGTGTTATATATTTTAATATGCACCTTTGTGTTTTTGTTATGCGCGTGAATCAGTCAACCCCGCCCACCCCTTAAGCCCCACCAGCCAAGGAGCCTCTTCGCTGTCGGCACGGCCAGCCGTGCGGCAGTCAGGGCTACCGGCCTAAAGGGAATTTTCCCGGTAGGCCAGTCCGGCCCTGTTTGAAGGATCTAGACTTGGCAACAGACCCATAACCCATGCAGCACAGCCTAGGGCTCAGCTGGGACCTGAAGTCTGACACCTTTACCTTTCAGGTCGACCAAGAACAGAAACCCTACACACGACGTGGAGTCCTGTCCACCATCAACAGTCTATACGATCCACTTAGATTTGCAGCTCCTGTGATCATCCAAAGTAACACTCTAGTCAGGGAGCTAACCACAGATATATGTAACATAGTAACATAGTAACATAGTACATAAGGCCGAAAAAAGACATTTGTCCATCCAGTTCGGCCTGTTATCCTGCAAGTTGATCCAGAGGAAGGCCAAAAACCCTGTGAGGTAGAAGCCAATTTTCTCCACTTTAGGGGAATAAAAAATGCCTTCCCGACTCCAATCAGGCAATCAGAATAACTCCCTGGATCAATGACCCCTCTCTAGTAGCTATAGCCTGTAATATTATTAAGCTCCAGAAATACATCCAGGCCCCTCTTGAATTCCTTTATTGTACTCCCCATCACCACCTCCTCAGGCAGAGAGTTCCATAGTCTCACTGCTCTTACCGTAAAGAATCCTCTTCTATGTTTGTGTACAAACCTTCTTTCCTCCAGACGCAGAGGATGTCCCCTCGTCACAGTCACAGTCCTGGGGATAAATAGCTGATGGGATAGATCTCTGTACTGACCCCTGATATATTTATACATATTAATTAGATCTCCCCTCAGTCGTCTTTTTTCTAAAGTGAATAACCCTAATTTTGATAATCTTTCAGGGTACTGTAGTTGCCCCATTCCAGTTATTACTTTAGTTGCCCTCCTCTGAACCCTCTCCAGCTCTGCTATGTCTGCCTTGTTTACAGGAGCCCAGAACTGTACACAGTACTCCATGTGTGGTCTGACTAGCGATTTGTAAAGTGGTAGGACTATGTTCCTATCACGGGAATCTATGCCCCTTCTGATGCAACCCATTATCTTGTTGGCCTTGGCAGCAGCTGCCTGACACTGGTTTTTGCTGCTTAGTTTGCTGTTTATTAAAATTCCTAGATCCTTTTCCATGTCAGTGTTACCGAGTGTTTTACCATTTAGTATGTATGGGTGACTTGCATTATTCCTTCCCTATGTGATTGGGATTCGCTACTTCTCTCAGATAAAGAGGCACTATTGGTAACATGGAGAGACTTTCTAAAAGCATTATCTAATGTGTGTATACATAGGCCAATTGCCCACTTCTCTCCTGCTGAGGTTCAGTTCAAGCAGCTGTGCATGTTTTGTGATGTCTCAGTAAAAGCAATCGCTGCAGTCGTTTACCTTTAAAACTATCAACATTAAAGGCCAGGTCCAAATTGGCTTTACAATGGGCAAAGCAAAGCTGGCACCAAGTCCTGAGCTTACCATGCCAAGATTGGAACTTTGCTGCTGTTCTAGCAGTAGAGCTAGCAGATCTTGTGTCTGAAATAGATGTAAATCTTGATAGTACAGTATTTTATACGGACAGCAAAGTAGTGTTGGGCTACATTTACAATGAGACTAGGACATTTTATGTCTATGTTCATAACAGAGTTCAAAGAATAAGGAGGTCTACATAGCCTACCCAGTAGCACTATGTGCCAACTGACCTCAACCCTGCAGACCATGCTACAAGAGCCAGTGGCGTAACTACCAGGGAAGCAGGGGAAGCAGCTGCTTCGGGGCCCGGGCTGACAAGGGGCCCCACGGAAGCACTGTGTAGTGCTTATGTAGTGTTCCGTTCCGTGATTCCGTTTCGCACCCTTCCGCATCTCCGGATTTGCGGACCCATTGAAGTGAATGGGTCCACATCCGTGATGTGGAATGCACACGGAAGGGTGCCTATTTATTGCTGATCCGCATATGCAGTCCGCAATACGGGAATGGCTGGCCCCTTTCACACGAACAATACGGGTTGGCTCCAGATGCGTTCAGGGTGCATTCAGTGAAACTCGCACCTTTTTTCAAGCAAGTTCAGTCAGTTTTGTCTACGATTGCGTTCAGTTTTTTCTGCGTAGGTGCAATGCGTTTTGATACGTTTTTCATGCACGTGATAAAAAACTAAAAGTTTACAAAGAACATCTCCTAGCAACCTGGTGGTGAGCGTGGTGACGTCGGCGCAGGTCCTGCTGAATGAAGATAGAAGATTTCTATTCAGCAGGACCTTCTCCGACGTCACCACTCTCACCACGTTGTGAGCGCGGTGACGTCACCAAAGGTACTTTTCCTGCCAGGTCCTGAAAGAAGACGAGCCGGGCTGCGCGATCAAGTGGATGAGGTGAATAATTAAATATTTTATTATTTTTTAACCCCTCAAGCCACATGTTACTTAGCATTCTGTATTAAGAATGCTATTATTTTCCCTTATAACCATGTTATAAGGGAAAATAATAAAGTTCGGGTCCCTATCATCTCCTAGCAACCATCCGTGAAAATCGCATTGCATTCGCAATACTTGCGGATGCAATGCGATTTTCAAGCAGCCCCATTCACTTCTGTGGGGCCTGCGCTACGTGAAAAACGCAGAATATAGAGCATGCTGCGATTTTTACGCAACGCACAACTGATGCATGAAAATCACTGATCATGTACACAGCCCCATTGAAGTGAATGTGTCCGGATTCAGTGCGGGTGCAATACGTTCACATCACGCATTGCACCCATGCGGAAAAGTCGCCCGTGTCAAAGGGGCCTAAGACTTTGACACGGCCCCCACAACAGTATGATAGAATGACACTAGATGACAGATAGAGTGTGTGTGTGTGTATGTATATAATATATATATATATATATATATATATATATATAGTAGGAAAAGGATGGCGTGGCAGCCTGGTCTGGTCTAGATCGTGCCAAAGGAGCGGGGTTTACACGGGGGGGGGGGGGGGGGGGGCCTATACAAAAATTTGCTGTGGGGCTCAGTCACCTCTAGTTACGCCCCTGACAAGAGCCGTTCCTGCAGCCCACCGTAAAGATACCACATGGCTCACAGGACCACCATTCCTTTACAAACCTGTCCTTGAAACTCTTCAGAAAGACAACTTTGAACTACTGGAACCAAACGTTGTGGCAGAGATTCGTCCTCATGTTTCTGTACTCACCACAAAAGTTTCTAACAAAGAGCTTGGATCCAAACGATTCAGCAAGTTTTCTTCGTGGAGATCACTGAACAGAGCTATAGCTGGTTTGATCCATATAGCCAAATCTTTCAGAGCCACACCCACAGGATCAGAGCATTGCAAAGGTTGGCATTACTGTCACAAGGCTCATACAGTGGATGAGCTCACACAGGCACAAGACATTATCATCCGTTGTATCCAAGACAAAGTTTATGCTCAAGAACTTGGACTCATCCGAAATCAAAAGGGTGTTCCTAAAGACAGTTCCCTCAGGAGACTTGACCCCTAAGCAGATGCCATCTGGAATAAATGGAGGAAACAATACCTCTCTACACTACATGTCCAGAATAAATAACAAACCAGCAAACCCAACATGGAAGTTGGTAATGTTGTCCTTGTTAAAGACCCTCAGTCGAAAATAAATGACTGGCCTTTGGGACTGATAACCAAGGTGCTCCCAAGTGAAGATGGAAAGGTCAGTCAGGTGGAAGTTAAAGTGTGCAGGCAACATGAGCCTAAACTCTTCCTCAGCGCTGGACTCCCAGGCTATGAGCTGTGCGCTACGATTGGCCAGCGCTGCAGCAAGGGACAACCCTAATACAAAAACTCTGCCCAGAGGGAGCTGCAGACACCGGAGCCTATACCGGGCGAACTGAGCAGCGCCCAGACATACTAGTAAGTACAGGGGGACCCCTGGGCGCCGCTCTGCCCACTGATATAGTTCGTTTTTAGTTTTTAAACTAATGAAAGGTCCTCTTTAATATGTTTTCTGTATCATTCTCTGTTGATTGTGTAACAGCACCATCTAGTGCTAATATCACAATGCAATGACGTATAGATAAATTACTAGCTTCATCTCGTCCTGAACTAACTCTTCATTTATTTATAAATATAACCCCCCCCCCCCCCTTTTCTTTCCGCGGGGCTGTCGTGTCTACATCTTATCAATATTTCCGATTACCCCCTTTTTCTCCTCCGCAAAACTGCCACAACTACCTCACCTGTCATTATTTCCAGTTACCCCAGATCCGCAGCCAGACTGCCTTCTTCCCTGCTGTTTGGGCTAAGATGTGTTCGTATTGCCTCACCCTATTCATCCACTCCATCCACTCCTGAAGGCTGGGGTATTTACTGGTGCCCCAGTGTTTAACAATTGTTATTTTAGCTAATGCTATGCCCCGGAGCCACAGTATCTGCTCAATTTTGTTTTGGTCTGTCTCTGGGAGTATGCCCAGGATGACGTAGTCAATGCATGCCTGGTACTTCAAAAGAGAGCAATCCTGCAATTTCCGGAATATTTTAATCCAATATTCATTTATCCCTGGACATTCCCACAGCAGGTGTATGTAATCTCCTCTATCTTTGTTACATTTATAGCAATTCTGTTTCCTATCTTTGTAAATGGTATAGAGTAGGGCTGGTGTATAGTAGAGGCGATGTATAATTTTCAAAAGGATCCATACATGGGCGGGTGAAACAGTAGATCTTTTAATATTTCTGTACACTATATTCCACATAATAGGTTCCCCTTTGTGTAGATCTCTTTCCCATTTAGCCTCACCCCTAAATGTGGTCGTTTTTATATATTCATGTTTTAACTTAGCGTAAATATGTGATGTAGACGTGTTGAGTGTCATATCTTGACAAGAATCTAAAAAAGTGTTCCTTACTATCTTCAAATAATTTTTATTCTCCGTGTAGTGTATAGCGTGACGTAGTTGTTCATATCGAAATTTATCAATAAATCCTAATTTATCATCTGGTAGTATTTCATTTAGGGGCTTAATCAGTCCTTGATGAAAAACTTGTGCAATTAAGTATATTCCGTGTTTTTCCCAATATTCGGCGTGACCTAGTTGCATAACTTGTGGTAAGTGTGCATTCCCCCACAGTGGGGTGTACTGAACTGCTTCAGATACGCCCACCATATCTCTAATTTGTTGCCAGATGTACCCAAGCATTCTACCAAACGGGTTTGTTGTTATATTCTTCTTAAAGAGACCATTTTCAAGCAAATGGAAATAGCAGCCATTTTCTTCATTCACAGTCATTACTGCCTGAGGATAATGCATGGCTTGGAAGCCTCTTGAGACATCCTCTACATCTACTGTAAGCTCACAGTAGCATCGCTCTTTTACCGCACATTTACATCCTTGCAATAAAGATAAAGTTGGGCGTTACTCCATTGTCAATTCATTGCCAGGATAAGGTTTATCTGTCTGTCAAGCTATGTACCTTCACACATAAGGAGGACAGAACACCTGGTCTTCTTGCTCCTCCTCCTCCTTTTCCCAGGCACCATCCTCCTCTGACTCCTCTTCAGACTCCTGCTGACTTGTCTCAGATGGAGTAGCCCCTCCTGGGAATTCATTCAGCATTGTGACTTTCTTCTTCCAGCTCCTGCTCCTCGACGGCTTGATCAATGACACAATGTAATGCATGCTCCAGAAAGAAGGCATAAGGTACAATGTCACTGATGACGCCCTGGCTGCGACTGGCCAGTTTAGTGATCTCTTCAAATGGCCGCAGAAGTCTGCATGCGTCGCACATGAGCAGCCAGTGGCACGGTGAAAAGAAACAAGCTCCCCAATCCTGTCCTGCCGCAGAGTTCGTACAGGTAGTCCTTAATGGCACGTTTCTATTGGAGCAGCCTATCAAGCATATACAAGGTGGAGTTCAAGCGATTTAGGCAGTCACAAATCAGACGTCTGAAGGGCAAGTGGTGTCGCCGCTGAACATCAGCAAGGCGTGCCATGGCCATGTAAGATCTTCTAAAATAGCCAGAGATTTCCTGGCCTGCCGCAAGACGTCCTGGACCCCAGGGTTTTTGGCAATGAATTGCTGCATGACTAAGTTCAGGACTTCTGCCATTCACGGCACGTGTCTCATTTTGCCCTGTTTCAGCACACTTATCAGATTGGCACCTTTGTCGCACACCACCTTGCCAACTGTCAAATTGAGCGGGGTTAGCCACTGATTGGCCTGTGACCACAGAGCTGAAAGGAGTGCAGGACCGATGTGGCTCTTGGCTTCCAGGCACAACAGCCGCAGCATAGCATGGCAACGTTCTTACCTGGCACGTCGAATAGGTTCTTTAGAGCTGGGGGGGTGCAGCGGAAGAGGCGGTAGCAGTGGAAAAGGAGGAGTCAGCCGAGCAGGAGACGGGAGGATGGAGTAGGAGGAGGAGGAGAAGAGTTAGGCCTGAAAATCCACACGGGTGCCACGGGTTGCATGCTTGACTGCCATCAGAAGGTTCACCTAGTGGGCTCGGTGAGACAGTAGCTTGAGGGTGAGCAGCAGATCTCCTCCGAACACCGCGGGTGGCACCACAAACTGAGTTGCCGCCACATCTGATGATCCCTCCCCGGCGCCTCGGAGAGACACTCAATGGTCTGTAAAACGGATGTATCATCCCTGCCCATGTCTGCTGGTCCATGCATCCATTGTCAGATGCACCCTGTAGCTGACAGTTTGATCCAGCGACAGGGATACATTCTGCACAATGTGCTGGTGTAGGGTAGGGACGCCGATTCTGGAAAAGTAATGGCACTCTCCTGCATTACCACCCCCAAGATGTCCCTGTCACTGTCACTGTCAAACAGTATCAGGGTCGATTCTTGGGGGTTGGGGGCTGGTCCTGCAGGAGGTGGAGAGCTGCTGCTGCTCAGAGCCGGGGCAGAGGACTCCGTGCCACTAGCTTGTGTCACGAATGACACCACTGCCTCAGAGTCTTGATATTTAATGGGGCGGCTGCCACGTACAAAAAAAATCATGGATGAGGCGGACGCCCCTGCCACCTGCGCCCGCCCCTCCGTGGGTATAGGAGCGTCTCCATGTTGGCAGCGGTCTAGCACTGGAACCAACTCCCCTAACACGACCACGGCTGCCGCTGCCCATGTGATGTGTTTTTGTATACAAAAAAAATATACAGTGGGGCAAAAAACGTATTTAATCAGCCACCAATTGTGTAAGTTCTCCCACTTAAAAAGATGAGGCCTGTAATTTTCATCATGGGTATACGTCAACTATGAGAGACATAATGAGAAAAAAAAATCCTGAAAATCACTGTCTGATTTTTTTTTTTAAGAATGTATTTGAAAATGATGGTGGAAAATAAGCATTTGATCAATTTAAAAATGTTCATCTCAATACTTTGTTATATACCCTTTGTTGGCAATGACAGAGGTCAAACGTTTTCTGTAAGTCTTCACAAGGTTTTCACACACTGTTGCTGGTATTTTGGCCTATTCCTCCATGCAGATCTCCTCTAGAGCAGTGATGTTTTGGGGCTGTCGCTGGGCAACACGGACTTTCAACTCCCTCCAAAGATTTTCTATGGGGTTGGGATCTGGAGACTCGCTAGGCCACTCCAGGACCTTGAAATGCTTCTTACGAAGCCACTCCTTTGTTGCCTGGGCAGTGTGCTTGGGATCAATGTCATGCTGAAAGACCCAGCCAAGTTTAATCTTCAATGCCCTTGCTGTTGGAAGGAGGTTTTCACTCAAAATCTCACGATACATGGCCCCATTCATTCTTTCCTTTACACGGATCAGACGTCCTGGTCCCTTTGCAGAAAAACAGCCCCAAAGCATGATGTTTCCAACCCATGCTTCAAAGTAGGTATGGTGTTCATTGCATGCAACTCGCCATTCTTTCCCTTCCAAACACGACGAGTTGAGTTTTTACCAAAAAGTTCTACTTTGGTTTCATCTGACCATATAACATTCTCCCAATCCTCTTCTGGATCATCCAAATGCCCTCTAGCAACTTCAGATGGGCCCGGACATGTACTGGCTTAAGCAGGGGGACACGTCTGGCACTGCAGGATTTAAGTTCCTGGCGGCGTAGTGTGTTACTGATGGTAGCCTTTGCTACTTTCGTCCCAGCTCTCTGCAGGTCATTGACTAGGTCCCCCCGTGTGGTTCTGGGATTTTTGCTCACCATTCTTATGATCATTTTGTCCCCACGGGGTGAGATCTTGCATGGAGCCCCAGATCGAGGGAGATTATCAGTGGTCTTGTATGTCTTCCATTTTCTAATAATTGCTCCCACAGTTGATTTCTTCACACCAAGCTGCTTGCATATTGCAGATTCAGTCTTCCCAGCCTGGTGCAGGTCTACAATTTTGTTTCTGGTGTCCTTCGACAGCTCTTTGGTCTTGGCCATAGTGGAGTTTGGGGTGTGACTGTTTGTTTGAGGTTGTGGACAGGTGTCCTTTATGCTGATAAGTTCAAACAGGTGCCATTAATACAGGTAACGAGTGTAGGACAAAGGAGCCTCTTAAAGAAGTGACAGGTCTGTGAGAGCCAGAAATCTTGCTTGTTTGTAGGTGACCAAATACTTATTTTACCATGGAATTTACCAATGAATTCATTAGAAATCCTACAATGTGATTTCCTGTATTTCTCCCCATTCTGTCTCTCATAGTTGAAGTGTACCTATGATAAAAATTATAGGCCTCTCTCATCTTTTAAAGTGGGAGAACTTGCACAATTGGTGGCTGACTAAATACTTTTTCGCCCCACTGTATAAGGAAAATAATGAGGAAATTTAGGCAAACTTTATTGGGTTGGGGACAATGGGGGGGGGGGGGAGGTAAAATTTTAATATACACTAAACCCTAAAACACAGAAAAAGACTTTTTGTTTTGCTTTTTCACAGAAAAAGACGCTAACACTAATCACTACCCACACAAAACCTTAAAATACTAACCCTAAAACACAGAAAAATACTTTTTGTTGTGTTTTTGTTTTTTTTCAAAGACAAAAGACTCTGACACTAATCACTACCCACACGAAACCCTAAAACACAGAAACAAACTTTTTTTTTTTTTTCAGACCCGAAACAGACAGCAAAAACCTACACTATACTATATCTCTATCTAGCCTACACTACACCCTGCACTGGACCCTATAAGCTACACTATTCACTCACTAACCTACACTATATAACAATATCTAGATTATACTGTATATGTGAGGTATCAGAAGTCACAGGAATTCAGCACAGCACAAAGATCATCTCTCTCTCTCTCTCTCTCTCTCTCTCTCTCTCTCTCTCTCTCTCTCTCTCTCTCTCTCTCTCTCTCTCTCTCTCTCTCTCTCTCTCTCTCTCTCTCTCTCTCTCTCTCTCTCTCTCTCTCTCTCTCTCTCTCTCTCTCTCTCTCTCTCTCTCTCTCTCTCTTATGAAACAGCACAAAATGGCTGTGGGGAGATTCTCTTATATAAATTAAGGGTAGGCAACTTTCCTATTGGTTGCTAGGGAAGTTGCTAAGCTCTTGCAGCCTTCTCATTGGCCCACCAGCTAGAGACAGGGAGGGATCATGTGTACTGTGAAAAAAATATCTAGAATATTCGAATTTACGAATATATAGTGCTATAGTCTAAATATTCGCAAATTCTCTAAGTGCTGATATTCGTGATCAAAATTTGCGATTCGAATATTCGTGCTCAACACTACTGAAGAACATGGTGTCTGCGCTGCGTAAAGGAGGTTGTCATGCGGTTGACAATTTGGTTGTCATGCGGTTCCTAAAGTCTTCCACCCATCTGCAAGACATCCTAAAACTGGACAGGAAACCTTGCATGCACTTCAGCCACTCGTACACCACAAAGCACACCCTCCTTGAGCTGCAGCGGCAGAACGGCTTCCCCATCATAGGCTGATATGCGACATTTCCACCCATTGGAATTCCGCCACCCTCCATATGTTGGACTGACTATATGAACAGAGAAAGGCCATAAACCATTTCTTGATGATCCAAGCAGACAGGAGTACTCCCCTGTGTAACTTCGATGTCAGCCAGTGGCAGCTCATGCATGACACCTGCCGTTTGCACAGGCACTTTGGGGAGGTCATGTTAATTGTCAGAACTACGGGATGAACAATCTGATTCCACTGCTTCATGTCCTGGAACAGATGCTGGTAAATCTGGGTGGTCAAGGGATTGGAGATGTGATGCCTAGTTCTCATGGCCAGATGAGCCCTGTGGGGGCTGAACTGGAGGAGAAGGATAAGGAGGAGGACATTGGAGCACAAGCAATGTGTAGCGAAATGGGTGTTTTTCATGCACAGGTGACCGGAGAGGAGGAGCAGGACCAGCCAGAGGAGCTACAGGGTGATGAAGAAGATGAGACAGAGGACCCAGTATGCAGTGGAGATGGAGGCAGGGAGTCCCTCTGAGTCACTTGCACAAATCGCTCGATGCATGCTCACTTGCTTTCGTAGTGACAGGCGAATTGTCAGCATTCGGCAGAGGGATGACTTCTGGCTATCAACCTTGTTGGACACTCGCTACTGGTCCAAAATGGTGGCCTTTTTTACACCAGCTAAGAGGGAAAACAAACTGAACTACTATAGAGACATCCTATGTAGTCAGTTGGCTGCTGCCTATCTGCGCTATTGTCCATCCTCTCGCAGGTCTGACTGAAGGGGGCGTCTGTGCTCATATTCCACTGCAATGGCTTCTGAGGAGTGGGGGTAGCAGAAGCAGTACCATCTCCATCAGCAGTAGCCTGAGTCTAGAGTCGCTGATAAGCAGCTTTCTTCACCCGCATACTGAAGAAACTACTCACGTGCAACCAGACATAGAGCAGAACCTGAGCCAGCAGGTGGTGGCATACTTGGAGCGCACCCTGCCAGCCGTCATTGAAGATCCGCTGGACTACTGGGCATCCAAACTGGATTAGTGGCCGCAACTGGCAGAATTTGCCCTTGAAAATTGCCCTTGAATTTGCCCTTGTCCTGCCCGGCCAGTAATGTGGTATCAGAGTGGGTGCTTAGCGCAGCGGGGGCCATAGTTTCCCCAAGAAGAACTTGCCTGTCCACCTAAAATGTAGAGAGACTGACCTTTGTCAAGATGAATCAGGAGTGGATTACTATGTTACCTTGCTACTCTGTGGCCTCCTGATGCTGCTGCCCCCTCCACACTATGTCACCTTGCCATTCTGTGGTCTCCTGATGCTTCTGCCACATCTACACTACATTATGTCACCTTGCCACTCTGTGGTCTCCTGATGCTGCTGCCACCTCCACACTGTCATTGTGCCACTCTGTAGCCTCCTCCTGATGCTGCTGCTGCCGCCACCTCCACACTATGTCACCTTGCCACTCTGTGGCCTCCCGATGCTGCTGCCAGCTCCACACTGTCACCTTGCCTTTCTATAGTCTTTTTATGATGCTACCACCTTCACACTATGTCACCTTGTTACTCTGTGGTCTCCTGATGCTGCTGCCACCTCCACACTGTCACCTTGCCACTCTGTGGTTTCCTCATGCTGCTACAACCTCTACACTATGCCACCTTGCCACTCTATGGTCTTCTCATGTTGCTGCTACCTCCACACTATGTCACCTTGCCATTCTGTGTGCCACCACCTCCACATTGTCATTGTGCCACTCTGTGGCCTCCTCCTGATGCTGCCACCACCTCCACACTCTGTTGCATCCTGATGCTGCTGCTGCCACCTCCACACTGTCATTGTGCCACTTTGTGGCCTCCTTATGCTGAGTCCAACTCACCACTACATCATAATGCCACTCTGTGGACTTCTCATGCTGTTCCCACGCTCCCCACTTCATGACCAGCCCACTATTTTGCTTTTTGGCCTAGCTGACATCATCATTTATTTGACCCTTCTTCTTATCTGTCAGAAGGGAAGAAAAATGAGACACACAACGGATCCTGTCTGCATAGCAGCTGTAAGGTCTGTATGGTCCCATCAGAATTGGCTTGGTAGCCAAAAGCAGGAGTGGGTATAAAACACAGAAGACATGCAAATATTTAATTCACATGTCATCTGTTTTGGATTTTTTTTGGGCATTAGTAATACTGATGGATTACTGACCAAATGTTGACTGAGTGAATACCGGATCAGTTTTTTGGGGGTTATTGTTGTGACGGATCAGAGGAAGGGCAAATTAATCAGTGTTGTCAACACAAACTTACTGCTGACACCCTCTCCACTCTGTCGGGGGGCTCCACTTTTATATAAGCATTTAATAGAACAGGTTCGGTTGGCATCTATGTGGAATCGGCTGACGACAGTGTAAAAGGAGTGCACTTCTTCTTGGCGCTAATTTCGACCTGTAAGGATGAGTTCATACTTGAGTTATTTGGTCAGTTTTGGCCTCGCGACTGCCCAAATAAGTGAAGTGTGTCGTGATTCTAAGAGCAATGCCTGTCATCTGCACGACCTACTGACTCACAGTATAATTTCACTACCACAGCAGACTCCCTATGCGTGTTACTGCAAGGCACAATGTTCTACACCACTATAAAGGCTCTCTGCAGCCAGGAAATAGCAATTTTTTAACTACATTCGGATCTAACCAAATTTTTTCCATAAATTTGGCGAACTGGCCAAATCAAATTTTTTTAAAATTCGCTCATCTCTACCTATGATGTTTATTTTTTAATTTTCATTTATTCTTAAATTATTGGAAATTGGGATTATTTGAATTTTGTAATTTGCACAGAGAGTAGAGACAATTCTGCACTACACTATTTTCACGGTTTATTGCTCGGTCATACAACTTACCACCCAAATGAATTTTACCTCCTTTTCTTCTCACTAATAGAGCTTTCATTTGGTGGTATTTCATTGCTGCTGACATTTTTACTTTTTTTTTTATTAATCGAAATCTACCAAAATTTTTGCAAAAAAATGACATTTTTCACTTTCAGTTGTAAATTTTTTCTAATAAAATTACATTTCTATATATATTTTTCTCTAAATTTATTGTTCTACATGTCCATGATAAAAAAAATGCAATAAGTGTATATTTATTGGTTTGCGCAAAAGTTATAGCGTTTACAAACTATGGTACAAAAATGTGAATTTCCGCATTTTGAAGCAGCTCTGACTTTCTGAGCACCTGTCATGTTTCCTGAGGTTCTACAATGCCCAGACAGTAGAAACACCCCACAAATGACCCCATTTCGGAAAGTAGACACCCTAAGGTATTCACTGATGGGCATAGTGAGTTCATGGAAGTTTTTATTTTTTGTCACAAGTTAGCGGAAAATGATTTTATTTTATTTTTTTCTTACAAAGTCTCATATTCCACTAACTTGTGACAAAAAATAAAAAATTCCATGAACTCACTATGCCCATCACGAAATACCTTGGGGTGTCTTCTTTCCAAAATGGGGTCACTTGTGCGGTATTTATACTGCCCTGGCATTTTAGGGGACCTAAAGCGTGAGAAGTAGTTTGAAATTCAAATGCGTAAAAAATGCCCTGTGAAATCCTAAAGGTGCTCTTTAGAATTTGGGCCCCTTTGCGCACCTAGGCTGCAAAAGTGTCACACGTGGTATCGCCGTACTCAGAAGAAGTAGGGCAATGTGTTTTGGGGTGTATTTTTACATATACCCATACTAGGTGAGAGAAATATCTCTCTAAAAGTCAACTTTTCCCATTTTTTTTATTTTTTATACAAAGTTGTCATTTTACAGATATTTCTCTCACCAGCAAGGGTATATGTAAAAATACACCCCAAAACACATTTCCCAACTTCTCCTGAGTACGGCGATACCACATGTGTGACACTTTTTTGCAGCCTAGGTGCGCAAAGGGGCCCAAATTCCAATAAGTACCTTTTTAGGAGGGCATTTTTAGACATTTGGATTCCAGACTTCTTCTCACTCTTTAGGGCCACTAAAATGCCAGGGCAGTATAAATACCCCACATGTGACCCCATTTTGGAAAGAAGACACCCCAAGGTATTCCGTGAGGGGCATGGCGAGTTCATAAAAGATTTTTTTTTTTGGCACAAGTTAGCGGAAATTGATATTTTTTTAGTTTTTTCTCAGTCTCCCTTTCCGCTAACTTGGGACAAACAGTTCAATCTTTCATGGACTCAATATGCCCCTCAGCGAATACCTTGGGGTGTCTTCTTTCCAAAATGGGGTCATTTGTGGGGTGTTTGTACTGCCCTGGCATTTGAGGGTCTTCAAAATCATTACATTCGCATTAGGAGTTTCTGCTATTCTCCTTATATTGAGCATACGGGTAATGAGATTTTTTTTTTTTCGTTCAGCCTTTGGGCTGAAAGAAAAAATGAACGGTACAGATTTCTTCATTCGCATCGATCAATGTGGATGAAAAAATCTCTGCCAAAAAATGTGCAAAAAAAAAAATGAAGGGAAAGGTGTCTGCCAGGACATAGGAGCTCCGCCCAACATCCAAACCCACTCAGCCCGTATGCCCTGGCAAACCCGATTTATCCATTCACATCAATCGATGTGGATGAATAAATCATTACCGGAATATTATATATTTTTTTTTTGCCAAAGCATATGAACACCGCCCCTCAGCTCATAAGCCTCAGCAAACGTATCTTTTTTTACTACAGAGGAGAAATCTCGTCTTGCAGCGCCGCATACACCGACTTTTGTGTAATCTGACAACAGCGCAATGCTTCTGTCAGAATGCACATCAGTGCTGCAGCTGGTTGATCGGTTGGTCCACCTAGAAGGTAAAAAAACAAAGCAAAAAAAAAAAACAGGCCGCAACGCAATAAATTTATTAACATTAACTTTATATAACATTTGAACAGAACATTAACTTTTATAAACTTTATTGAACTTTTGGAACAGAACATAAACTTTTTTGCTTACCTGTGAATTTTTTTTTATTTTTTTTTTTACCTTTTTATAGGATAAACCTCTCCTTCCCCATGGGACAATGTGCAAAGCGCAAATCGCCCAGAGATGTGGTGAAGTACATTATGCACTTTGTCCCAGGTGAAAGGAGAGGTTTGCAGCAGCTCTGTGTGAAAGGGCCCTAAGACCCCTGTGTGCCTGTCCTGTGTCACGCAATCCCTATACTAATAGTGTACCTGTGTGTGGTACTTCCGGAAACACTCCCCTAAGCATAGGTCAGGGCAGTCAGGACAGAAATAACGGGTGTCACGCCTTATTCCACTCCTGCTACAGACATGACATGTTTTTCAGGGTGGCAGTTGGTTTGAGGTACCAGCAACGACATTGGGGAAATGTCGCTCATGTAGACGGCTCACTACATTGGTGGTTGGGGCCATGGAACTTCCTGGATACAGGAGGTTCTCGATGATCTCTTCCTGAAATTTGAGGAAGGATCTTGTTCTCCCAGCCTTACTGTAGAGAACAAAACTATTGTACATAGCCAATTGAATTAGGTATACAGACACCTTCTTATACCAGCGTCAGGTCCTGCGGGAAAGTAAATAAGGAGCCAACATCTGGTCATTGAAGTCCACCCCTCCCATGAGCGAATTATAGTTGTGGACACATAGGGACTTTTCAATGACTCCAGTTGCTCGTTCAATTTCGATTGTCGTGTCTGCGTGAATGGAGGATAGCATGTAAACATCACGCTTGTCTCTCCATTTCACCGCGAGCAGGTTTTCATTACACAAGGCAGCCCTCTCCCCCCTTGCAAGACGGGTGGGAACGAGCCGTTGGGGGAAGCCCCGGCGACTAGGTCGCGCGGTGTCACAGCAGCCAATCTGTTCTAGAAACAAATGCCTGAAGAGGGGCACACAAAGATGGTACCCCTTGCCAAATAAGGGTGACACCAAGTCCCAGACTGTCTTCCCACTGCTACCCAGGTAGTCAGGGCAACCGACCGGCTCCAGGGTCTGATCTTTACCCTCATAGACTCGAAATTTGTGCGTATAGCCTGTGGCCCTTTCAGAGCTTATACAATTTGACCCCATACCGGGCGCGCTTGCTTGGGATGTATTGTTTGAAGCCAAGGCGCCCAGTAAAATGCATCAGGGACTCGTCTATGCAGATGTTTTGCTCAGGGGTATACAAATCTGCAAATTTGGTGTTAAGGTGGTCTATGAGGGGCCGAATTTTGTGGAGCCGGTCAAAAGCTGGGTGGCCTCTGGGACGAGAGGTGCTGTTGTCACTCAAGTGCAGGAAACGCAGGATGGTCTCAAATCGTGTCCTGGACATGGCAGCAGAGAACATGGGCATGTGATGAATTGGGTTCGTGGACCAATATGACCACAATTCATGCTTTTTTGTCAGGCCCATGTTGAGGAGAAGGCCCAGAAAAGTTTTAAATTCGGAAACTTGGACGGGTCTCCACCAGAAAGACTGGGCATAAAAGCTTCCCGGGTTGGCGGCTATAAATTAAGTGGCATACCGATTTTGTTTCTGCCACGACTAAGTCCAAGAGCTCCGCAATCAAGAACAGCTCAAAAAACCCCAGTGCCGATCCGATCTGAGCTGTCTCAACCCGAACTCCAGACTGGGCGGTGAAAGGGGGAACTACTGGTGCGGCTGAAGTTGGGGGCTGCCAATCAGGGTTTGCCAGCACCTCAGGGACTCTAGGGGCTGTGCGGTGGCTGCAACGGGGGAACTAATGCACGTGCCACCGTACCAGCTTCAACTGCCCTTCTGGTGCTCGCTACTTCACCATGTTCTATGGCAGTGCTGGTACTAGGTTCAGGATGGGCTGCGCTGCTGGTGTATGCCTCACCACGTAATCCGACAGCGCCAGCCCCACTCTGCTGCCCTTGAAGCGGATCCTGCGCAACCTGTGGTCTAGCAACACGGGGCCGGGTACGCCTGGTGGTATCAGGGACCTCAACCTCATCGTCCAAACTTTGGGTCAGACTGCCACTGCTTTCTACAGGTTCGTATTCTGACCCGCTGGATTCGTCAGATGAGGGTTCCCATTCCTCATCCGACTGGGTCAGAATCCTGTAGGCCTCTTCAGAAGAAAACCCCTTACTTGCCATTTGGTCAACTAAATTTTGGGGGTAGTCCCTGAGACTACTCAAGAAAAAAAGGAAGCCTGTCTTACAAATGGGAGGCTAGCGAAGTACAGGAAGCCGCTGCGATTGATAAAAAATATCAAAACTGATTTTTTTTATCGCCGCAGCACTTGTGAAGTGATTGTGCAGTGATCAAAAAAAATTATTTCTTGTCACTGGGGCGGGCGTGGGTGAACGCACATGTGGGCGACCGATCAGGCCTGATCGGGCAAACACTGCGTTTTGGGTGGAGGGCGAGCTAAGGTGACACTAATACTATTATAGATCTGACTGTGATCAATTCTGATCACTTACAGATACTATAAAAGTACCAATGCTGATTAGCGATACGCTAATCATCGAATCAGTGACTGCGGTGGGCTGGGCGCTAACCGATGCTAACTACCTACCAAAGGGGCCTAAACTAACCTAAAACCTAACAGTCAATACTGATGAAAAAAAAGTGACCGTTTACACTGATCACTTTTTTTCCCTTTCACTAGTGATTGACAGGGGTGATCAAGGGGTTAATTGGGGTGATGGGGGGTGATCTGGGGCTAAATGTGTAGTGTTTTGTGTACTTACAGTGATGTCTGCTCCTCTGCTGGAACCAACCGATGAAAAGGAACCAGCAGAGAGCACAGAAGCCATTTAACACATTATATTTATAAATATAACGTGTTAAATGGCTTCTGATTCGATTTTTGTAAGTCACCAACCTGCCAGCGATGATCATTGGCTAGCAGGCTGGTGACTAACTTCTCCTGCACCTTTTCCCGGCCCACCCTGCGCATGTGCGGGCCGGCTATGCTCGAAATCTCGCGTCTCGCGAGAGGACGCAACGGCGCGTCCAGGAGGAATAACCGTGCCGCCGCCAGGACGCAATCCTGCGTTCGGCGGTCCTGAGGAGGTAAAAACTTAATTTTTCTCAGTAAAGTGGACACATATGAATATGGAACCAACATAGAAGATATCTTTAGCTGCTAAGTGCACATTGAACATGTTTCATAGGTACAAATCTGTTGACAGATTCCCTTTAACTGCACCATAGGTGGCTATAACAACCAATTATTAAATTACAACTGACCACGGCATCTGAACTATCACATTTTGTGATCAGCATTATTTCTAATTGAAGACACTAGTCCCAGGTTCCTGCTGTTTAAAACACCAGAAACTCTGTGGCTATGGTACCCACCACACTTGCATTGAGTATCATTTTTAAAGGCCGAACTTCATGTAAAGCGGAGTCCTGGAAAAGGGTTTTCCAAGGCTTTTATTTTAATGACCTATCCTTAGGTGTCATCAATATCAGATAGTGGTGGTCTGACTCAGACTCCCACTGATCAATTGCTAGCAGGAACTGCAGATATTGGAACTAAAAAAGTTCAAAGAGCTGGAGGTTCACAGCTCCGTGCACTGATTAGTGGCCTTGCTGGTTTACTACACTAAAATGAGTGCTGAGCTGCAGTAACACAGAAATAATCTGTATAAGGCATGATGCATTTTCTCTCCAATTTTTTTCAGGGGTTTTATGTAGCTGGGAACTGATTATTTCAGTTCTGTTACAGAACATGATCTTGCTAACTGTGCGCCAGCTCAAACCTATTTATAACATTGTACTCACACTCTTCAGCCTGATTATTTATGTGGTGTTGTTGGGAAGGGGTTAATATCAATTGTCCCTCCTATTAGTAGGGAAAAAAAATTCCCTGACTGCACAGAAAATGTTTTCCTTTGTTAAAATTCTGCAGATCGAGCATGGGTAGTGAAGTATATAAGAGCTACAAAGCCGTGCACTTGGTACTGAAAATTGAATCCACAGTCCAGATAAAATGGGAAAGGTAATAAAGTATAAGCTGCAGCTGTTTTACCATGTAACATTTCAGAAATTGTATTGAATGAGAGAAATAACTGTTAATTACTGAAAAACAATAACAATAGTATTATTTAAAACCATCATAAATTTACTATATACTGCTTGTCAGGAATTGCATCAGCGTTGATTGTTTTTCTTTTGGTTTTGTTTTTTAATACACTCAAAACTTTTGTCTTTTAGATCATCTTCTACGAGGACAGGAATTTCCAGGGCCGTTGCTATGAGTGCAGTGGTGACTGTGCTGACCTCCATTCCTACTTTAGCCGCTGTAATTCCATCCGAGTAGACAGTGGCTGCTGGATGCTGTATGAACGTCCTAACTATTTGGGTCATCAGTATTTCCTTAAGAAGGGGGAATATCCTGACTATCAGCAGTGGATGGGTTTCAGTGATTCCATCAGGTCTTGCAGAGTTATTCCACAGGTAGGCTTTTAAAGATTTTGAAAAAACAAGTTATCTATCTATCAAGTATATGCAGTTTCAATTAATCTATTAACTGAAAATATAAAATGGTATTTCTATTATTTCTCCACTAACATAGCAAAAAGGACCCCACAAACTGAAGATTTATGAGAAAGAAGAGTTTAAAGGCCAAATGCTAGAAGTTTTAGAAGACAGTCCTTCTGTCTTTGAGCTCTTTAAGAATCATGATATCAACTCTTGTAACGTGCTTGAAGGTCACTGGATCTTTTATGAGCAGCCCAACTACCGGGGAAGACAATATTTTCTGAAACCAGGAGAATACAGGCGTTTCAGCGATTGGGGATCCCTCAATGCAAGAGTGAGTTCTTTCAGGAGAGTTCTGGACAACTGCTAAGCTGGCTAATACTGATTAAAAGCTGATATTTCCTCTTCAAATATAATAAAAATAAAGCTTCTAATGCTAATAAGAATCTATTTCTTGTTATTTTTACATCTGGAGATAAACTGAAAATATACACTACTAGCTGAAGGACCCAGCTTTGCACAGGTATATATCATCTATTTCATTTAATGTTTGTGTGTGTCGTTAAAAGATGTCAACAGTATCTACTATAACAGTGACCTCCACAGCAGCCCACCCCCTTAACTTTGACCTTTACAGCAGCCTTCCCCTTCAATAGTAAGTTCCACAGTGGCCCGCCCCCTTAACAGTGACCTCTACAGCATTGGCCCCTTAACACTGACCATAGGTTACAGTCCACCTAACTGACCTCCCCCATTCCCAGCCCCCTTAACAGAGACCTACACAGCGGCTGCCAAAGTACCCCACTCCCTTAACAGTGACCTCCACTGTACCCTGCCCCTTTAACAGTGACCTTAATAGAGCTCCGTTCCCTTAAAAAGTTACTTCCACAACACCCCACCCCCTTAACAGTGACCTCTACAGCACCCCGACCCTTAACACTGACCTCTATAGCAGACCATCCCCTTAACTGTGACCTCCAAAGAAGCCTGCCCCTAGGGTAGCCAGAAGTCCGGTTTTAGGCTGGAAAATCAGGCTTTCGGATTCCCTGTCCTCCGTCCAGCGCAGGGCTTGGACGGACACATGGATGTCCTTTTGAACAGCTCACTCTAAGACAGCAGCACTGTGCTGTCTGAGCATAAGCTGCAGGGAGAAAGTCACCCTCCCTCCCACCCCTGCAGCTGACAGAAGTTGATTTTTACCTTTATTTTTTCAATAGCCGTCGGCTGTGGAGTGGGAGGGTGTGTAGCCTAACCGGGTTGGGGGCCTGGCATAGCTGGAGGTGGGGTTTTTAAGTCTGTCTTTTGAGGGTGGCCTGAATGGCCACACTACCTGGCCTCTTAACTGTGACCTCCATAGCACTCCGCTCCCTTAACAGTGTCATCCACAGCACCCTTCCCTTTTTAATGCTGACCTATAGCAGTGAAGAAAAATGGCTGGGTTGTTATGGAAACCTGGTGTAAAACTGTGTGTATGTGACCGTGCATATGGCAGTTGGGGTTTAGAGAAAGACCTGCAGGCTTCTATTGGCTAAAGTAGGTCATATGATGTGCCATATTTGAATTTTGTTGGGAATATCTCAGGAACGGTACGTCCTAGAGAGCCGAGACCCAGTCTAAAGCCTTCCACGACATCTTATGTACGTGTGTGCCAAATTTTGTGATTGTAAATGCGACGATGTGGATTCCTTTAGCTGATGTACACACACACACTCACACACACACATACACTCAGCTTTATACAGTACAGACCAAAAGTTTGGTCATAACAAACAAGTGTGAAACAACTGAAAATATGTCATATTCTAGGTTCTTCAAAGTAGCCACCTTTTTGCTTTGATTACTGCTTTGCACACTCTTGGCATTCTCTTGATGAGCTTCAAGAGGTAGTCACCTGAAATGATCTTCCAACAGTCTTGAAGGAGTTCCCACAGATGCTTAGCACTTGTTGGCCCTTTTGCCTTCACTCTGCGGTCCAGCTCACCCCAAACCATCTCGATTGGGTTCAGGTCCGGTGACTGTGGAGGCCAGGTCATCTGGCGCAGAACCCCATCACTCTCCTTCATGGTCAAATAGCCCTTACTTTCAAAGTTTTCCCAATTTTTCGGCTGACTGACTGACCTTCATTTCTTAAAGTAATGATGGCCACTCGTTTTTCTTTACTTAGCTGCTTTTTTCTTGCCATAATACAAATTCTAACAGTCTATTCAGTAGGACTATCAGCTGTGTATCCACCTGACTTCTCCTCAACGCAACTGATGGTCCCAACCCCATTTATAAGGCAAGAAATCCCACTTATTAAACCTGACAGGGCACACCTGTGAAGTGAAAACCATTTCAGGGGACTACCTCTTGAAGCTCATCAAGAGCATGCCAAGAGTGTGCAAAGCTAATCACATGTGTTAGGACATGGAGCAAAGAACTCTGGGAATAAGGGATCACCCACAATACCACGCATGCAGCCAATCCGCAGCCAGCCAGCCCCTATGATATCGCAGCCCTATAAACACCATCAGCCATTTTGGATTCTGCCATTTTCCAGTGTTCTTAGTGCAGAGAGAGATGTCAGCAGGCGCTAGGGACAGTGCTAGGAAAGACTTCATTGTGCTGAAAAAACTATTTATAAGTTCAGGGAAAGATTAGTCAAGGTGTAAGGAAAGGATAGGGAGGCATTATCTACACTATAAAAGGAGAACAGGGTGCAATAGGAGAGAGTACAGCCTGGATAATTGGAGCGATTCTTGCTGCACTAATTGGGGATCCAAATTGGTGCTATACTGCTGCTTTTAGGTTGTTTGCATTATACACCACTAATTACAGAAAACCTTGCTTGTGATTGGGGTGCAAGTTTTGTGTGATACAGCCATTTATAGGGTGTATTGATTGATTTTACATTGCTTTACTTTTTTTTTTTTATTGTCTTTCAGCGGTGAAGTTACATTGTACTACAGCCGTTTACTGGGTGTATTAATAGTGTAGATACATACGTCTTAGTAGACATCCTGCGTTGATTTTGCATTGTTTTATTTTTTTAGGAGGGTGTATTAATAGGAGATAAAAATAAAAAAAATATGTCATGATTGCCGTTCAGCGGTGAACTTACAGGTGTCATCTAGCGGTTGTGTCTTGATCAGCAACCCAGCGGTGCTTGAATAATTGACTTCGTCTTTCGTCGCAAGTGACATCAGATACCCCCAGTCAAGAGTTGGTGGGTTCCTCTGACACGACGCTTAGTTTGCATGGCCCGGGAGCAGGCCCTGTGCCCCCACCTGTCCTGAATCTTCCTCTGTCATTTTCAGTTCCCTCAGATCGAGAAGTATTATATGCCGTAGGCTGGGCTCCACTTTTCAGTGAGGACAAGCTGCTAGAGGATAGTCAGCAGCTATTGCCCAGCCAAGACCTGGAGGAGATATCTGCCGCATCGTCCAGTAGGCGGGCAAGTAGTGATGATGAGAGTCGCGTGGGAGCAGGTGTTGCAAGATGTCAGGCTCCTGGCCCTGAGACCATTGAGGCGGACATCAGTGACATGCAGACAGTAGGGGATGAGAATGATGATGTAGCCGATCGCACATGGGAGACGGGTAAAGAGGGGCTTCATCATCATCATCATCAGGAGAAGAGGGAGGCAGCGGCTGAGCCAGCAGGGTGGCAGCGTTGCAGTGAGTCAGCAGAGTGGCAGCAGTGGGAGGTCGGGAGCCAAACATGCCCGGGGTAGACCACCCGCTTTCCAGGAGCCTACCGGCCCTAGTGGTGTAGGGGTTCACGGAGCAAGGAGTAGCAGGCAGTCAGCACGGAGTGTTGGGGAAAAAATTCCATACTGGGAGAACCTTGACTCCGATGTGCTGGTCCAGCCTGCCGCAGCAACCGATGCATCACCCGGTGGTACGCACCCAATTTCATGCAGTCAAGGCTCCACCAACTCAGCCGAAGGGAGCTGTGTGTCCTTCCAATCATCTACTGGTCCTGTTGCTCCTGCTCCTTGTTCTCCTACTCCTCGTCAGTCATTTCGTCAGCAATCGATCACCGAGCCAGTCCTTGAGCCTGTCAGTGTCTGCCAAAGTGCACGGCGCCGCCGACGTTTGGAGCTATAACTACGGTCAAGGACACAGGTGCATATCCATGAAGCAAACATAATTACAGAAAACAAAAT
This sequence comes from Bufo bufo, assembly GCF_905171765.1. NCBI lineage: Eukaryota > Metazoa > Chordata > Amphibia > Anura > Bufonidae > Bufo > Bufo bufo. The sequence goes on along the minus strand of NC_053395.1, from coordinate 126,216,439 downwards.
GGCTGCACACCATTATACATATAAACAATAGAGCTAAGAAATGGGGGTCATTCTAAATAAAAGTGGTACAATACCGACTATAAATGAGTTAATGGAAGCTCTTAGAGCACATATTTGCTCAAACATGTGACGGGCCCATCTACCAGGCATCAAGGTGGCTTCCGCAGATGGGTCCCTAACACTAAATATACTGCCTCTCTTTGGACTTACTCAAGCCTACAATATTCAGGGCAGTGTAGAGACCAGCTACATACGTACTCTGCTCAGAAGTCCCAGGTAGATGGGCGTGTTCAGTCTAAAAGAGGCGCGACCCTCAATATATACTACAAGAGAATTTAGACTAGAACTTTCAGAATCACTGGTGCATATCCATGAAGCAAACATAATTGCAAAAAACAAAATGGCTGCACACCATTATACATACAAACAATAGAGCTAAGAAATGGGGGTCATTCTAAATAAAAGTGGTACAATACCGACTATAAATGAGTCAATGGAAGCTCTTAGCGCACCTATTTTCTCAAACATGTGTCGGGCCCATCTACCAGGCGTCAAGGTGGCTTGTCCTTTACGGCCCACTGGGTAAATGTTGTTCCTGCCCAGCCACACCAGCAACTTGGCCAGGTGACGCCGCTTCCACCTCCACATTCTCACGCAGTTGGTCTTGGGACAATGTCTACCTCTGCCACCTCATCCTCCACCGTGTCCTCAGCCTCCACTGCAGGGACAATTCACAATGTCCCTCCAGCATACCACATGTGCAGGGAACGGCGGTGTCACGCTGTTCTGCAAATAGTTTGCCTAGGCAAACTGAGTCACACAGGGGAGGAACTGCTCTGCGTCCTTTATAAAAAAATCAAAACGTAGCTTTCTCCTCGACAACTCAAAATCAGAACCATGGTGACCGACAACTGGAAGAACATGGTGTCAGCTTTGCATCAAGGAGGGCTGAACCATGAGCCCTGCATGGTGCATGTGTTTAATATGGTTGTAAAGCGGTTCCTGAAGTCTTCACGCCATCTGGAAGACATCCTGAAAATGGCTAGGAAACTTTGCATGTACTTCAGCCACTCGTACACCGCAAAGCACACCCTCCTTGAGCTACAGCGGCAGAACAGCGTCCCCCAACATAGGCTGATATGCAACATTTCCACCCGTTGAAATTCCACCCTCCATATGTTGGACCGATTATATGAACAGAGAAAGGCCATAAATGATTTCTTGGTGATACAGGCGGACAGAAGTACTCCCCTGTGTAACTTCGATGTTAGCCAGTGGCAGCTCATGCGTGACACCTGCCATTTTCTCGGGCCCTTTGAGGAGGCCACTTTATTTGTCGCCAGGACTACAGGATGAACAACATCATTCCACTGATTTATGTCCTGGAACAGATACAGCTAAATCTGTCTGGCCAAGGGACAGGAGACGTGGTGACTACATCTCACAGCTACACAAGCCCTGTGGGTGGCTGAACTAGAGGACAAGCAATGTGTAGAGAAATGAGTGGTTTTTCCACACAGGTGACAGGAAAGGAGGAGCAGCAGGAGCAGGACCAGCCAGAGGAGCTACAGGGCGATGAGGAACCAGACACACCGTGGCAGTATGCAGTGGAGATGGAGGCAGGGAGTCCCTCCGAGTCACTTGCGCGAATGGCCCGATGCATGCTCACTTGATTGCGTAGTGACAGCTGTATTGTCACCATTCGGCAGAGGGATGACTACTTGCTCTCCACCATGTTAGACCCTCCATACTGGTCGAAAATGGGGGCCTTTTTTACACCCGCTGAGAGGGAGGACAGAATAAACTACTATTGATACATCCTATGTAGTCAGTTGGCCGCTGTCTATGTGGCCATCATACATCCTCACGCTGGTCTGACTGGGGGGGGGGCCCTCTGCGCTCACATTCCACTGCCACGGCTGCTGGGCAGTGGGGGGGCAGGAGCAGTACCAGCTCCATCGGCAGCAACTTAAGTCTACAGTCCCTGATGAGCAGTTTTCTTCACCTGCCTACTGAAGAAACTACTCACCAGCAGTAGCAGCTAGACATAGAGCAGAACCTGAATCAGCAGGTTGTGGCATACTTGGAGTGCACCCTGCCACCCCACATCGAATATCCCTTAAACTACTGGGCAGCCAAACTGGATTTGTGGCGGCAACTGGCAGAGTTTGCCCTGGACAAGCTTTCCTGCCCCGCCATTAGTGTGGCATCAGAGTGGGTGTTTAGTGCTGCGGGGGCCATAAATACCCCAAGGATAAATCGCCTGTCTACTGAAAATGTGGAGAAACTGACCTTTGTGAAGATGAATCAGGTGTGGATCAGCCATAATTTTCAAACACCAGTGCCTGGTGCATCAGACTAGATCATCCATGGTGCCACACCAACACGTTGACAAAAAAGACCTGTTTCTTTTGGCTACCTGCTTCAGCTACTATTCTGATGCTGCCACCCGCCTGATGCCACACATGCTGCCAGGTGCTCCTACTGCCAGCCACCATCTTCAGCTGGTACTGGTATTTCCCCCCACCTTCCCACTCTGTCAATGGGCCACTCTGTGGTCTCTTCATGCTGCTGCTACCTCAAACCATGTCACTGGGCAACTTTATAGTCTCCTCATGCTGCCACTTCACCACTCTGTGGTCTCCTCATGCTGCTAACTCAACTATGTCACTGGGCCACTCTGTGGCCTCCTCATACTGCTGCCACTTTACCCTTCTGTGGTCTCCTCATGCTACTGCCACATCACTACTCTGTGGTCTCCTCATCCTGCTGCTACCTCAACACTATGTCACTGGGCCACTTTATGGTCTCCTCATGCTGCTGCCTCTTCACCACTCTGTGGTCTCCTCATGCTGATGCCACATCACTACTATGTGGTCTCCAATTGCTTGTGTTACCTCAACACTATGTCACTGGGTCACTCTGTGGTCTCCTTATGCTGTTGCCACTTAACCACTCTGTGGTCTCCTCATGCTGCTGCCACCTCAACATTACGTCACTCGGCCGCTTTGTGGTCTCCTCATGCTGCTGCCATTTTACCACTCTGTGGTCTCCTCATGCTGCTTACACATCACTACTCTGTGGTCTCCTCATGCTGCTGCCACCTCAACACTATGTCACTATGCCACTCTGTAGTCTCTTCATGCTGCTGCCACTTCACCACTCTGTGGTCTCCTCATGCTGCTATCCACCGATATAATAAACAATACTACATGTATGGGATCAACCATAACCCCAAATAAATGTATTCACAAAGCCACAAATATTGTATCTTTATTATTTTAAATAAATATAAAAAACAAATACATAAAAGTTTGCGAGAGATGTTGGGATGTAGAACATTACAGCCCCCACCCCCCACAAAGCGGGTACAGTGGTTAAGGCTCAATGAATAGTGCAATCACATTTAAAAGCAAGCCATATAAATTTATAAAGAGCCCACCTATGACTCATGTGATCTCACAACACACCTATTCATCCCTCCACGCTGGGGAGGACCGGAAGCCCGATGCACATTTCGCTTGTGCGCTTCTTCCAAGAATCGCACAAGCGAAACGTACTTCGGGCTTCCGGTCCTCCCCAGCGTGGTCAGTAACCCATACTTTATATGATGCTATCAACTATTTACAAACCGGATTCCAAAAAAGTTGGGACACTAAACAAATTGTGAATAAAAACTGAATGCAATGATGTGGAGATGGCAAATGTCAATATTTTATTTGTAATAGAACGTAGATGACAGATCAAACGTTTAATCCGAGTAAATGTATCATTTTAAAGGAAAAATAAGTTGATTCCAATTTTCACGGTGTCAACAAATCCCAAAAAAGTTGGGACAAGTAGCAATAAGAGGCTGGAAAAAGTAAATTTGAGCATAACGAAGAGCTGGAAGACCAATTAACACTAATTAGGTCAATTGGCAACATGATTGGGTATAAAAAGAGCTTCTCAGAGTGGCAGTGTCTCTCAGAAGCCAAGATGGGTAGAGGATCACCAATTCCCACAATGTTGCGCAGAAAGATAGTGGAGCAATATCAGAAAGGTGTTACCCAGCAAAAAATTGCAAAGACTTTGCATCTATCATCATCAATTGTGCATAACATCATCCGAAGATTCAGAGAATCTGGAACAATCTCTGTGCATAAGGGTCAAGGCCGTAAAACCATACTGGACGCCCGTGATCTCCAGGCCCTTAAACGACACTGCACCACAAACAGGAATGCTACTGTAAAGGAAATCACAGAATGGGCTCAGGAATACTTCCAGAAACCATTGTCAGTGAACACAATCCACCGTGCCATCCGCCGTTGCCAGCTGAAACTCTACAGTGCAAAGAAGAAGCCATTTCTAAGCAAGAACCACAAGCTCAGGCGTTTTCACTGGGCCAGGGATCATTTAAAATGGAGTGTGGCAAAATGGAAGACTGTTCTGTGGTCAGACGAGTCACGATTCGAAGTTCTTTTTGGAAATCTGGGACGCCATGTCATCCGGACCAAAGAGAACAAGGACAACCCAAGTTGTTATCAACGCTCAGTTCAGAAGCCTGCATCTTTGATGGTATCGGGTTGCATGAGTGCGTGTGGCATGGGCAGCTTGCATGTCTGGAAAGGCACCATCAATGCAGAAAAATATATTCAGGTTCTAGAACAACATATGCTCCCATCCAGATGTCATCTCTTTCAGGGAAGACCCTGCATTTTTCAACAAGATAATGCCAGACCACATTCTGCATCAATCACAACATCATGGCTGCATAGGAGAAGGATCCGGGTACTGAAATGGCCAGTCTGCAGTCCAGATCTTTCACCTATAGAGAACATTTGGCGCATCATAAAGAGGAAGATGCAACAAAGAAGGCCCAAGACGATTGAACAGTTAGAGGCCTGTATTAGACAAGAATGGGAGAGCATTCCTATTTCTAAACTTGAGAAACTGGGCTTCTCGGTCCCCAGATGTCTGTTGAGTGTTGTAAGAAGAAGGGGAGATGCCACACAGTGGTGAAAATGGCCTTGTCCCAACTTTTTTGGGATTTGTTGACACCATGAAATTCTGATTCAACATATTTTTCCCTTAAAATGGTACATTTTCTCAGTTTAAACTTTTGTTACGTGATTTATGTTCTATTCTGAATAAAATATTAGAAGTTAGCACCTCCACATCATTGCATTCAGTTTTTATACACGATTTGTATAGTGTCCCAACTTTTTTGGAATCCGGTTTGTAGCTTAAAGGGCTTCTGTCACCCCACTAAACTCTTTTTTTGGGTACTTATAATCCCTATACTGCGATTTATCCATACATAATGTAATTAATCATTTCGGTTCAGTAGATACTGCAAAAAACGTACTTTTATAATATGCAAATTACCTGTCTACCAGCAAGTAGGGCGGCTACTTGCTGGTAGCAGCCGCATCCTCCTCTCATAAAGATGCCCCCTCCTCATGTTGATTGACAGGGCCAGCGGACGTGCTCATTCTCTGCTGGCCCTGTCTGCATTAAAAATCTGGCGCCGGCGCCGTACATGTCTTCAGTCGGCGCAGGTGCACTGAGGGGAGGACGTTCTCTCGGCCGCTCCATCCTCAATGCGCCTGCGCCGGTGACATCACATCTACACCCGGCGCAGGCGCACTGAGGAAGGAGCGGCCGAGCGAGCGTCCTCCCCTCAGTGCGCCTATACTGGATAAATCGCATTATAAGTACCCAAAAAAAAATATATAAGAGTTTAGTGGGGTAACAGAAGCCCTTTAATTTGCTAATTGAGTGGGGTTTGTTTTAAGGTCAATATTCTTTCCAGTGATTCTTTTGTTACCACAATAACCCTTTGTGATTTTGCAGGTTATCATATTATCAAATTTAATTATACTATTTTTCACCTTGACCACCTGATCTCTTTTGGCTCTCTCTATTCCACATCACGGATAACAGGTTTTTGGTATTAGTCAGTTTTTTTTTAAAACAGGTTGGTTAACATGCACAGGTGGGTGCACCACTGTTGTTGCTCACCCATTCCTTGCATATACAGTTGCAAGAGAAAGTATGTGAACCCTTTGGAATTATATGGATTTCTGCACAAATTGGTCATAAAATAGACAATCACAGTCTGCTTAAACTAATAACACACAAAGAATTAAATGTTACCATGTTTTTATTGAACACACCATGTAAACATTCACAGTGCAGGTGGAAAAAGTATGTAAACCCCTAGACTAATGACATCTCCAAGAGCTAATTGGAGTGAGGTGTCAGCCAACTGGAGTCCAATCAATGAGATGAGATTGGAGGTGTTGGTTACAGCTGCCCTGCCGAAAAATTGGGAAAACTTTGAAAGTAAGGGCTATTTGACCATGAAGGAGAGTGATGGGGTGCTGCGCCAGATGACCTGGCCTCCACAGTCACCGGACCTGAACCCAATCGAGATGGTTTAGGGTGAGCTGGACCGCAGAGTGAAGGCAAAAGGGCCAACAAGTGCTAAGCATCTCTGGGAACTCCTTCAAGACTGTTGGAAGACCATTTCAGGTGACTACCTCTTGAAGCTCATGAAGAGAATGCCAAGAGTGTGCAAAGCAGTAATCAAAGCAAAAGGTGGCTACTTTGAAGAACCTAGAATATGACATATTTTCAGTTGTTTCACACTTGTTTGTTATGTATATAATTCCACATGTGTTAATTCATAGTTTTGATGCCTTCATAGTCATGAAAATAAAGAAAACTCTTTGAATGAGAAGGTGTGTCCAAACTTTTGGTCTGTACTGTACCTCACAGATAAAAAAAATATCTATTTAATATTTTTCTGTGATATAATCACAGTTGCAAGCCAGTGTGTATCAGGCCCACACATACTGTACTGTGCCCACTGCCCACCACTTATATAGGGTGGCACAGCACCTTGCACGCATAGTAACACTTATCTAATAAAAAATGACAGGCAGAGGCAGGCCACGCCGCAGGGGCCGTCGTGTTCGTGGTGCTGTGATTTCCACTGGCCCTGGAATAATGCCCAGTGTTCAGAGGCCATGCACCCTGAACCCAAAAAATTCAGAGAAAATAGTTGACTGGCTTACACAGGACACCCAATCTTCAACAGCTTCCGCTAAGAACCTTGACGCACCATCCTCCTCCAGCTCAGCTTTGGTCATCTGCTCTCAAGTTACCACTCTCCCGCCCGCCGCCACCACCACCACTATCACCACAATATCACGGTCGGCGTGGCTATCACATACGTGACACAGAGGGAGGGAACGAGGAAGGCCCTGCCCAAGTGAGAGGGAAGATGGTGACCCCTGACTCACCTGGCGGCTGGCACCTGGCTGCCCTGACGTCCCTAGACGGGTTCCTCACCCGTATGCCGATCACGTGCCTAAAGCCCTGGCTTTCCCTGAGCTGAGCCCTAGGTAGTGAACAGGGCGATGGGAACACTAGTCCGCACCACTAACTCTAAGGGAAAACACCAAGGGGAGGACAGACAACACAGACTCAACATATATTCCCAGGTGGGCGACAACAGGAGACAACAATAAGCCAAACAGGGATCCGGAGGGTAGCACACAGGAACAACAACCAGGATTAACCACTCCAGTGGGTCAGTATAGATGTCCAGGCAGGAAGCTCTATAACTGGCAACTAGAGAAGTGTGAGGGGAGAATATAAGGAGGTAGGGAGTGGCAGACACGAAACAGCTGAGGAGGAGAAGCTACGGATCCCTGAGAGAGACAAAAAGGATAGCAAGGCAAACACAGAAAACATTAACTAAGAAACACCATGATCTTTAGATATAGAGCGCGCAGCCACCCGCTGCGACTTCCTGACCCCGGGTATAACGGAGTCAGACCTGGCTCTTGATACCCTCGTGACACACAGCCACCACAGCCGCTTCACTTGATCCCTCAGAGGAGTTATTTACACATCAGTTGGATGAAATTAGTGATGCGCAACCATTATTGCCAGAGGATGGAGATAACAGGGATATGCCTCAGTCAGGCAGCATTACACACATGGACGTACAGTGTGATGATGATGATGATGTTGTTGTACCCGCTGCTGCTTCCTTTGCTGAGGTGTCAGATACAAGTGAAGTGGTTGATGATGACGATGTGTCCGTGGATGCCACGTGGGTGCCTGCTCGAAGAGAAGAAGAAGAGGGGGAAAGTTCAGAAGGGGAGACAGAGAGAAGGAGGAGACGAGTTGGAAGCAGGGGGAGGTCGTCGCAAGGAGCTAGTGGCACAGTCAGACAGCATGTATCGGCACCCGGGGTCAGCCAGACAGCACGCCAATCAACACATGCTGTTGCCACCACCAGAATGCCGTCATTGCAAAGCTCAGCACTGTGGCATTTTTTTGTGTGTCTGCCTCTGACAAATGATGCCATTTGCAACCTGTGCCAAAAGAAACTGAGTCGTGGGAAATCCAACACCCACCTAGGTACAACTGCTTTGCGAAGGCACATGATCGCACATCACAAACGCCTATGGGATCAACACATGATGACGAGTAGAAGCAGCACACAAGCTCAAAGCCACCATCCTCCTCCTGTTCCAGCATCTTCAGCCACGTCAACCACTGCTGTCCTCCTTGCCTCCTCTCAACCACCCGCCACTCCGCCTCTCACCTTCAGCAGTTCCATCTCATCTGCCCACAGTCAGGTGTCTGTAAAGGAAATGCTTGAGCGTAGGAAGCCAATGTCACAGAGTCACCCCCTTGCCCGGCGTCTGACAGCTGGCTTGACGGAACTCTTAGCCCGCCAGCTTTTACCATACCAGCTGGTGGAGTCTGAGGCCTTCAAAAAATTTGTCGCTATTGGGACACCACAGTGGAAGGTACTCGGATGAATTTTTTTTTCAAAAAAGGCAATCCCAAACCTCTACTCAGTGATTGAAAAGGAAATCATGGCATCTCTGGCATACAGTGTTGGGGCAAGGGTCCATCTGACCACTGATACCTGGTCTGCAAAGCACGGTCAGGGCAGGTATATCACCTACACTGCGCATTGGGTAAACCTGCTGACGGCTGCCAAGCATGGAATGCGTGGCTCTACAGTGGAGTTGGTGACACCGCCACGACTTGCAGGCAGGCCTACTGCTACCTCCTCTACTCCTCCTACTCCATCCTCTTCCATAACCTCCTCGGCTGAGTCCTCTTCTGCTGCGGTGTCTGGCTGAACATCAACTGAATCCCCCCAGCTCCCCAGGGGCTATTCCACATCCCAGATATGACAGTGTCACGCTGTCTTGGGGTTGACTTGCCTGAAAGCAGAGAGCCACACCGGACCAGCACTCCTGTCCGCCCTGAACGCACAGGTGGATCAGTGGCTGACCCCGCACCAACTGGAGATTGGCAAAGTGGTGTGTGACAATGGAAGCAATTTGTTGGCGGCATTGAATTTGGGCAAGTTGTCACATGTGCCGTGCATGGCACATGTGTTGAATCTCATCGTACAACGCTTTGTGTCTAAGTACCCAGGCTTACAGGACGTCCTCAAGCAGGCCAGGAAGGTGTGTGGCCATTTCAGGCGTTCCTACACGGCCATGGCGCACTTTTCAGACATTCAGTGCTGAAACAACATGCCAGTGAGGCGCTTGATTTGCGACAGCCCGACACGTTGGAATTCAACACTCCTAATGTTCGACCGCCTGCTCCAACAAGAAAAAGCCGTCAACGAGTATTTGTATGACCGGGGTGCTAGGACAGCCTCTGCGGAGCTGGGAATTTTTTTGCCACGTTACTGGACGCTCATGCGCAATGCCTGTAGGCTCATGCGTCCTTTTGAGGAGGTGACAAACCTAGTCAGTCGCACCTAAGGCACCATCAGCGACCTTATCACATTTTTTTTCTTCCTGGAGCGTGCCCTGCGAAGAGTGCTGGATCAGGCTGTAGATGAGCGTGAAGAGGAAGAGGAAGAGTTGTGCTCACCATCACCACCAGAAACAGCCTTGTCATCATCGCTTGCCAGACCTGCGGCAACGCTGCAAGAGGAGTATGAGGAAGAGGAGTCAGAGGAGGAATGTGGCTTTGAGGAGGAGGAAGACCAACCACAGCAGGCATCACAGGGTGCTCGTTGTTGTCACCTATCTGGGACCCGTGGTGTTGTACGTGGCTGGGTTGAAGAACAGACCGTCAATGACATCAGTGAGGACAAGGAACAGGAAATGAGTAGCTCGGCATCCAACCTTGTGCAAATGGGGTCTTTCATGCTGTCATGTCTGTTGAGGGACCCTCGTATAAAAAGGATGAAGGAGAACGACCTGTACTGGGTGGCCACGCTACTAATCCCCCGGTATAAGCAGAAAGTGGCGGAAATGTTACCATCTTACCGAAAGTCAGAAAGGATGCAGCAGTTCAAAACAAAACAAAAAAATATGCTTTACACAGCTTATAAGGGGGATGTCACAGCACAACGGGAATCTAACAGGGGAAGAGGTGATAGTAATCCTCCTCCTACCACGACCACGGCGGCAAGGACAGGACGCTTTACAGATGTGTTGTTGATGGAGGACATGCAGAGCTTTTTCAGTCCTACACATCACCACAGCCCTTCGGGATCCAGCCTTAGAGAACGACTCGACCGACAGGTAGCAGACTACCTCGCCTTAACTGCAGATATCGACACTCTGAGGAGCGATGAACCCCTTGACTACTGGGTGTGCAGGCTTGACCTGTGGCCTGAGCTATCCCAATTTGCGATAGAACTTCTGGCCTGCCCCGCTTCAAGTGTCCTGTCAGAAAGGACCTTCAGTGCAGCAGGAGGCATTGTCACTGACAAAAAAAGTCGCCTCGGTCAAAAAAGTGTTGATTACCTCACCTTCATTAAGATGAATAGAGGCATGGATCCCGAAGGGACTGACAGTGGGGGATACGTTTGACTAACAAAAGGCCTGATGACATGCCTTGGCCTCACAATGGTCCCCACGCTGCTGTATTTAATGTCTGCATACCGGATGACTTTCGTGAATTCTCCGCCACCAACTAGGGTTCAAGCCGCAATGTTTTAGTCACCTTTCTGCCTTGAAAACATCAATTTGGGATAGCTCAGGCCACAGGTCAAGCCTGCACACCCAGTAGTCAAGGGGTTCATCGCTCCTCAGAGTGTCGATATCTGCAGTTAAGGCGAGGTAGTCTGCTACCTGTCGGTCGAGTCGTTCTCTAAGGCTGGATCCCGAAGGGCTGTGGCGAACCGGGCGAACCGCCATAGATTTCAATAGGCAGGTGAATTTTAAAACCCACAGGGACTCTTTCTAGCCACAGTAGTAATGGAAAAGTTGTTTCAAGGGGACTAACACCTGGACTGTGGCATGCCGGAGGGGGATCCATGGCAAAACTCCCATGGAAAATTACATAGTTGACGCAGAGTTGGATTTTAATCCATAAAGGGCATAAATCACCTAACAATCCCCAATTTTTTTTAACAACATGGTTTAAAACATCCAGTGTGTGTATACGATCAGGTATGATGTTGTATCGATCAGGTAGTGTAAGGGTTACGCACGCTTCACAGACATTGACAGACCAAACTCCCCTTTTAATGCACCGCAAACAACTGCAAACAGTCCATTTGCCCAACCCCAAACTTCCATTTGCACAAGTTTGGATACAAGCTAGCCATGTCCCATCGATGTCATTGAAGTTTCTTCCTCCACCCAGCCACGTACAACTTCCTAAGGGTCCCCAAAAGGTGAATTGAATAGATTTTTTGAACGGGGAGATGGTTAAAAAAGTGCTGGCTCCCTCCCCTTTGTTTGAATCCACGCCACGGTCACTGCGTCTGCGCCGTGCAATTTACTGTCACACCCGATATGAGTGCTATTTTCTGTTGTTCTCTCTTCTCATCAGTTTAATCCCTGTTACGTCCCCAATCTGGGGTCCATTTATTAAATAGATTTTTCGAACGGGGAGATGGTTAAAAAAACGCTGGCTCCCTCCCCCAGATTGGGGATGTAACAGGGATTAAACTGATGAGAAGAGAGAACTACAGAAAATAGCACTCATATCGGGTGTGACAGTAAATTGCACGGCGCAGACGCAGTGACCGTGGCGTGGATTCAAACAAAGGGGAGGGAGCCAGGGCTTTTTTAACCATCTCCCCGTTCAAAAAATCTATTTAATAAATGGACCCCAGATTGGGGACGTAACAGGGATTAAACTGATGAGAAGAGAGAACTACAGAAGATACCACTCATATCGGGTGTGACAGTAAATTGCACGGTGCAGACGCAGTGACCGTGGCGTGGATTCAAACAAAGGGGAGGGAGCCAGCGTTTTTTTAACCATCTCCCCGTTCAAAAAATCTATTCAATTCACTTTTCGGGGACCCTTGGTGTTGTACGTGGCTGGGTGGAGGAAGAAACCTTCAATGACATCGACGGGACATGGCTAGCTTGTATCCAAACTTGTGCAAATGGGAAGTTTGCGGTTGGGCAAATGGACTGTTTGCAGTTGTTTGCAGTGCATTAAAAGGGGAGTTTGGTCTGTCAATGTCTGTGAAGCGTGCGTAACCCTTACACTACCTGATCGATACAACATCATACCTGATCGTATACACACACTGGATGTTTTAAACCACGTTGTTCAAAAAAATTGGGGATTGTTAGGTGATTTATGCCCTTTATGGATTAAAATCCAACTCTGCGTCAACTATGTAATTTTCCATGGGAGTTTTGCCATGGATCCCCCTCCGGCATGCCACAGTCCAGGTGTTAGTCCCCTTGAAACAACTTTTCCATCACTACTGTGGCTAGAAAGAGTCCCTGTGGGTTTTAAAATTCGCCTGCCTATTGAAGTCTATGGCGGTTCGCCCAGTTCGCCCGTTCGCGAACATTTGCAGAAATTCGCGTTCGCCGTTCGCGAACGGAAAATGTTATGTTCGCAACATGTCTAGTGCCAGCACCGATGTCTGCTGTTTCAAGCAGAGTGTTAGCTGGATATTACAACTAACACTCTGCCCGCTGCCACTCTGCCATCCTGAAATGGGGGGTGTGTGCTGCGCACTCTGCCATCTTGAAAGGGGAGGGTGGGGGTGCTGCATGCTCTGCATCTTGGCATCTTGAAAGGTTTGGGTGGGTGTATTGTGTGCAGGGGGGAGGAATAACCCTTAAAGCAACGGGCTGCTGCCAGGGCAGAGCAGCGGCCCAATGGTTAGCCCCTCCATACAGCGGTCCCTAAGGATTACAGCTAACTAGATTACTTTGCCCGCTGCCGCTCTGCCATCCTGAAAGGGGGGGTGCTGCGCGCTCTGTATCTCCTGAACTGAGAGAGGAGCGGAAGGTGGCAGGGAAACTGTGGCAGGAGCGGACGGTGGTGGGGGAGCTGTGGCCTAGGAGGTACCTATGGGAAATCAGGCTGCAGGGAAACTTGTGTGTAGCGATGTGTCCATGCGGAACGCTGTGTTCTGATTGGACTCAACATTTAACATCGGCACACACGCATGGACACAGCGCAGGCACAGAGGGCTTTTATTAGTATAGATGCACAGTGTCTAGGGACCTGGAAATAAATGCATAAGATAACATTATACACTGCTCAAAAAAATAAAGGGAACACTTAAAAAATACAATGTAACTCCAAGTCAATCACACTTCTGTGAAATCAAACTTTCCACTTAGGAAGCAACATTGAGTGACAATCAATTTCACATGCTGTTGTGCAAATGGTATAGACAACAGGTGGAAATTATAGGCAATTAGCAAGACACCCCCAATAAAGGAGTGGTTCTGCAGGTGGTGACCACAGACCGCCTCTCAGTTCCTATGCTTCCTGGCTGATGTTTTGGTCACTTTTGAATGCTGGCGGTGCTTTCACTCTAGTGGTAGCATGAGACGGAGTCTACAACCCACACAAGTGGCTCAGGTAGTGCAGCTTATCCAGGATGGCACATCAATGCAAACTGTGGCAAGAAGGTTTGCTGTGTCTGTCAGCGTAGTGTCCAGAGCATGGAGGCGATACCAGGAGACAGGCCAGTACATCAGGAGAGACGTGGAGGAGGCCGTAGGAGGGCAACAACCCAGCAGCAGGACCGCTACCTCCGCCTTTGTGCAAGAAGGAACAGGAGGAGCACTGCCAGAGCCCTGCAAAATGACCTCCAGCAGGCCACAAATGTGCATGTGTCTGCTCAAACGGTCAGAAACAGACTCCATGAGGGTGATATGAGTGCCCGACGTCCACAGGTGGGGGTTGTGCTTACAGCCCAACACCGTGCAGGACGTTTGGCATTTGCCAGAGAACACCAAGATTGGCAAATTCGCCACTGGCGCCCTGTGCTCTTCACAGATGAAAGCAGGTTCACACTGAGCACATGTGACAGACGTGACAGAGTCTGGAGACGCCGTGGAGAACGTTCTGCTGCCTGCAACATCCTCCAGCATGACCGGTTTGGCATTGGGTCAGTAATGGTGTGGGGTGGCATTTCTTTGGAGGGCCGCACAGCCCTCCATGTGCTCGCCAGAGGTAGCCATTAGGTACCGAGATGAGATCCTCAGACCCCTTGTGAGACCATATGCTAGTGCGGTTGGCCCTGGGTTCCTCCTAATGCAAGACAATGCTAGACCTCATGTGGCTGGAGTGTGTCAGCAGTTCCTGCAAGATGAAGGCATTGATGCTATGGACTGGCCCGCCCGTTCCCCAGACCTGAATCCAATTGAGCACATCTGGGACATCATGTCTCGCTCTATCCACCAACGTCACGTTGCACCACAGACTGTCCAGGATTTGGCAGATGCTTTAGTCCAGGTCTGGGAGGAGATCCCTCAGGAGACCGTCCGCCACCTCATCAGAAGCATGCACAGGCGTTGTAGGGAGGTCATACAGGCACGTAGAGGCCACACACACTACTGAGCCTCATTTTGACTTGTTTTAAGGACATTACATCAAAGTTGAATCAGTCTGTAGTGTGTTTTTCCACTTTAATCTTGAGTGTGACTCCAAATCCAGACCTCCATGGGTTGAAAAATTTGATTTACATTTTTAAATTTTTGTGTGATTTTGTTGTCAGCACCTTCAACTATGTAAAGAACAAAGTATTTCAGAAGAATATTTAATTAACTCAGATCTAGGATGTGTTATTTTTGTGTTCCCTTTATTTTTTTGAGCAGTGTATTAGCATTCATAGATAGACGCAGGGCGTAGGAGTGGTAATGACACTTGGGGGAGTTCCAACTGGGCCACTTTGTTGTCTCCTCATGCTGCCACGTTACTACTCTGTGGTCTCCTCATGCTGCTGCCACATCAATACTCTGTGGTCTCATGTTGCTGCTACCTCAACACTATGTCGTCACCATGCCACTCTGTGGTCTCCTCATTCTGCTGCCACTTCACCATTCTGTGGTTTCCTCA
This sequence comes from Bufo bufo, assembly GCF_905171765.1. Lineage (NCBI taxonomy): Eukaryota > Metazoa > Chordata > Amphibia > Anura > Bufonidae > Bufo > Bufo bufo. Next base: position 126,201,121 of record NC_053395.1, on the reverse strand, counting down.
TGCTGCTGCCACATCACTACTCTGTGGTCTCCTCATGCTGCTGCTATCTCAACACTATGTCACTAGGCCGTATTTAATATTAATTGGACCCTGGGCAAGAATTTACCTGGCCCCCATAGTGCGCTTAGTAGAAAAAAGGCGGATCTATAAGACCCTTCTATAGAGCCCCCAGTAGTAATAAGACCGCCTATAATGTCCCCTGGATCTGCAGTGCCCCCTGCAGTTATAATCCCCCCTCCACCATACAGTCCCATGTAAATAACATCACCTCCTTCCCAGCCGCCTCCAACGCACAATCCCATGTAAACATCACCCCCTAAGGCTACTTTCACACTTGCGTTCGTGCGGATCTGTCCTGTACTTGTACAGGATGGATCCGCACCGATAATACAAACGAATGCATCCGTTCAGGACCGATTTGTTTGTATTAGATTTGAATTTCTAAGTCCCAATACGGATCCGTCCTGACTAACATTGAAAGTCAATCGGGGACAGATCAGTTTACAATTGCACCATTTTGTGTCAATGCAAAGGGATCCGTCCCCATTTACTTACATTGTAAGTCATGACGGATCCGTTTGGCTCTGCAAGGCCATGCGGACACAAAAACGCTGCTTGTAGCATTTTGGGGTCCGCCTCCAAAACGGAACTGGGGGCTGTACGGAGCCGAACGAATGCATTCTGAATGGATCCGCATCCATTCAGAATGCATTGGGGTTAAACTGATGCATTTGGGGCTGCTTGTGAGAGCCTTGAAACGGATCTCACAAGCGGATCCCCAAACGCAAGTGTGAACGTAGCCTAAACATTAAGTCCCATGTACATAAACATCCTTCCCCCCCACCATCCACTTTCAACATACAGTCCCATGTAAATAACATCACTCCCTCCCCCAGCCACCTCAAGCACACAGTTCCATGTCAATAACATCCCTCCCTTCAGCCCTAACATACATCCTACTTAAATAACTACAACCCCCAACATTGCTCTGCCTCTCCCTTCACTTACCTCTCCTCATATACAGACATCAGCATTAGGCTCCTTCTCCTCTTCACTCCGGTCCAATCCTGCACTGGTTACATGATGGTGACATCATCCAGGTCATCCTATCACAGCCTGTTTTGCTGATCACATGACCTGTGATGTCACCACAGGTCCTTCACCTCTTCCCAGTGTATTAGATTCAATTGTATTGCCGTTCTGTGTACGGCAATACAGTTGTATCTAGCAGGCAGGCAGGACATTCGGGGCCTGGGACAAGACATCAGGGGCCCAGGCCCCCAATGTTTTAACCTAGCGACGCAGTCACTAGTGAATGGGAATCGGGAAACTGAGCTCCCTTGGGCCCCCAGGAGCAACTGGGCCCGGGGCAGCTGCCCCTTTTGCCCTGCGGCAAAGACGACCCTGCTCCTCATGCTGCTGCCACATCACCACTCTGTGGTTTCCTCATGCTGCTGCCACCTCCCCAATATGTCACTGGGCCACTCTGTGGTCTCCTCATGCTGCTGCTACCTCAACACTATGTCACTAGGCCACTGGAAGGTCTCCTCATGCTGCTGCCACTTCCACACTATGTCACTGGGCAACTTTGTTGTCTCCTTATCCTGCTGCCACTTCACCCTTCTGTGGTCTCCTCATGCTACTGCCACATCTCTACTCTGTGGTCTCCTCATGCTGCTGCCACATCACTACTCTGTGGTCTCCTCATGGTTGTGCTACCATAAACACTATGTCACTGGGCCACTCTGTGGTCTCCTTATGCTGCTGCCACTTTACCAATCCGTGGTCTCCTCATGCTGCTGCCACCTCAACATTATGTCACTGGACCACTTTGTGGTCTCCTCATGCTGCCACTTCACCACTCTGTGGTCTCCTTATGCTGCTGCCACTTCACCACTCTGTGGTCTCCTCGTGCTGCTGCCACATTACTACTTTGTGGTCTACTCATGCTGCTGCTACCTTAACACTATGTCATTTGGCCACTTTGTGGTCTCCTCATTCTGCTGACACATCAGCACTCTGTGGTCTTCTCATGCTGCTGCCACATCACTACTCTGTGGTCTAATCATGCTGCTTCCACCTCCCCAATATGTCACTGGGCCACTCTGGTCTCCTAATGCTGCTGCTACCTCAACACTATGTCACTGGGCCACTCTGAGGTCTCCTCATGCTGCTGCCACTTTAAAACTTTGTCACTGGGCCACTTTGTTGTCTCCTCATGCTGCTGCCACTTCACCCTTCTGCGGTCTCCTCATGCTGCTGCCACATCACTACTCTGTGATCTCCTCATGCTGCTGCTACCTTAACACTATGTTACAGGGCCACTTTGTGGTCTCCTCATGCTGCCACTTCACCACTCTGTGGTCTTCTCATGCTGCTGCCATATTACTACTCTGTTGTCTCCTAATGTTGTTGCTACCTCAACACTATGTCACTGGGCCACTCTATGGTCTCCTCATGCTGCTGCCACATCACCACTCCGTGGTCTCCTCATGCTGCTGCCACATCACCACTCTGTGGTGTCCTCATGCTGCTGCCACCTCACCAATATGTCACTGGGCCACTCTGTGGTCTCCTCGTGCTGCTGCTACCTCAATACTATGTCACTGGGCCACTCTGAGGTCTCCTCATGCTGCTGCCACTTCACCCTGCTGTGGTCTCTTCATGCTGCTGTCACATCACTACTTTGTGGTCTCCTCATGCTGCTGCTACCTCAACACTATGTCACTGGGCCACTTTGTGGTTTCCTCATGCTGCTGCCTCTTCACCACTCTGTGGTCTCTTCATGCTGCTGCCACTTCACCACTCTGTGGTCTTCTCATTCTGCTGTCACATCAGTACTCTGTGGTCTCCTCATGCTGCTGCTACCTCACCACTCTGTCACTGGGCCACTCTGTGGTCTCCTCATGCTGCTGCCACCTAACCATTATGTCACTGGGCCACTCTGTGGTCTACTCATGTTGCTGCCACCTAACCACTTTGTCACTGGGCCACTGTGTGGTCTCCTTATGCTGCTGCCACCTCAACACTCTGTCACTGGGCCACTCTGTGGACTTCTCAATTTTTTCTGATCCTCCCCACTCAATGACTGGGCCACTATTTAGCATTTTTGTCCTGGTTGACATCATCATTTATTTGGCCCTTCTCTTTATCTGTCAGAAGGAAGGAAAAATGAGACGCACAAGTGATCCTGTCTATCTAGCAGCTGTAAAGCCTGTATGACATGGTCCTTATTTTGCTGTAGAGGATGTTTTTTAACCACTTTTTGTGATGAAAACTAATGAAGTGGATATAGCTGTTGGTGTCGACTGATTTAAAATAAGTTCTAGTAGATAAAGAGTTGTTGGTGTTTGTAACAATAATATCCAAGAATTCTATTTCTTTTTTATTAAACATGGGGGTAAAAGTGATTTAGCCGATATCTCATCTCCATCCCAAATGATAAAGATATCGTCCATGTATCTTTTAAAGTACACTATTTCATCCTTATATGTTGGATGGTTTATAATATGTGTTTTTTTGAATTCCCCCATAAACAGGTTAGCGACAGATGGCGCTACCCGCGTCCCCATCGCGGTACCCTTGCATGGATGATATGTGGTATTATTATATATGAAATAGTTGTTTTCCAGAATAAACCGTAAGCTGTCGAGCAGAAATTGAGTTTGTGGTGGTTTCAGTGTGCGGTTTTGTTCTAGTACTGTCTTGATGCAATTAATCCCTAGTTCATGCTGAACTAGGGATTAAGTACTACCACGTATTCCCTGTAACCCCTATTTTTACCATCTCCCCAAAATACATAAGAGTGTCATCAACCACCCTGGCAGGCCAATCGTATCTAACACTAGGTGTGCTACCAGTAATCTATCCCATTTTGTTGACCTATATCTCCAACCATATGTAAAAGAACTACCCAGCTATCTCCACTATCCAGCCAATTAATTAGAGAATTGTATGCTATCGACTGGCATCACTCTTATGCCTTTCTTACCCTAGATGTCACAGCACTATTCAGCATGAACTAACTCAATTTCTGCTCGACAGCTTACGGTTTATTCTGGAAAACAATTTAAAGAAAAGATTTGCAGAAAAAGGATTCCCAAAACAATTAATCAAAAATACAGTGGATAGGTGTATGTCAACAACACAGAAAGAACATTTAAATACATTCCCCAAAAAACAAGAAGGATTTGATAAAACACAATATAGTGCTTTAAACAAATACAGTACAGACCAAAAGTTTGGACACACCTCATTCAAAGAGTTTTCTTTATTTTCTTGACTATGAAGGCATCAAAACTATGAATTAACACATGTGGAATTATATACATAAGTGTGAAACAACTGAAAATATGTCATATTCTAGGTTCTTCAAAGTAGCCACCTTTTGCTTTGATTACTGCTTTGCACACTCTTGGCATTCTCTTGATGAGCTTCAAGAGGTAGTCACCTGAAATGATCTTCCAACAGTCTTGAAGGAGTTCTCAGAGATGCTTAGCACTTGTTGACCCTTTTGCCTTCACTCTGTGGTCCAGCTCACCCCAAACCATCTCTATTGGGTTCAGGTTCAGTGACTGTGGAGGACAGGTCATCTGGCGCAGCACCCCATCACTCTCCTTCATGGTCAAATAGCCCTTACTTTCAAAGTTTTCCCAATTTTTCGGCTGACTGACTGACCTTCATTTCTTTAAGTAATGATGGCCACTCATTTTTCTTTACTTAGCTGCTTTTTTCTTGCCATAAAACAAATTCTAACAGTCTATTCAGTAGGACTATCAGCTGTGTATTCACCTGACTTCTCCTCAACGCAACTGATGGTCTCAACCCCATTTATAAGGCAAGAAATCCCACTTATTAAACCTGACAGGGCACACCTATGAAGTGAAAACCATTTCAGGGGACTACCTCTTGAAGCTCATCAAGAGAATGCCAAGAGTGTGCAAAGCAGTAATCAAAGCAAAAGGTGGCTACTTTGAAGAACCTAGAATATGACATATTTTCAGTTGTTTCAAACTTGTTTGTTATGTATATAATTCCACATGTTTAAATTCATAGTTTTGAGGCCTTCAGTGTGAATCTACAATTTTCATAGTCATGAAAATAAAGAAAACTCTTTGAATGAGAAGGTGTGTCCAAACTTTTGGTCTGTACTGTATATCCAGGCGACACTGGCACATACTACTATATGATTCAAACCAAAACAGCATAAAATAAGACGAGATGAGGGTAAGACACCAACATACAAACCCCTAAGAACAGGAAGCTTGAGATGTGGAACAAATAGATGCCTATGCTGCAAGACAATCACACACAACCAAACTACTTTTACGTCTAAACATAATGGCTCAACATTCCCCATCAAACAACGCATGTCCTATCAAGCAAACTATGTTATCTACTTGATCGAATTTGGTTACGGCCTACAATATGTTGGCCGCACCACACAACCGTTACACTGCCGGATGAATCAGCATCATTACAACATTCAAAGACATTATGCAAAACACAGTCTGTCCAGACATTGTACGTCTACCCTAGAAAAAGAAAAACTCCCAATCCGAGTGACACCCATTGAACAAATACCTGAGAATCCCTTTAATAGATTTGATAATCTTCAAAAGACAGAAGTTTTTTGGATCTAACAACTTGATATGTTAGCCCCGTACGGGCTAAATGAAATGAACGAGACTATACTATGAAACCATTCTTGATAACCTGTATACCTCCTTTCGATTACAAAAAAATCAACATAAAAAATCATCAAAAAACTAAAAAACAATAATAAAAAAAATAACCAACCAGGATATAAGCACCTATAGGTGCCTGACATATGCCTCTATCCCTTATCAGGGCCAGGCGTTTTTCTATAGACTCCTTAAATATATAATGAAATATAACTTGTATTTTAATTTACATATATATATATATACCTTTTATTATGTACCTTCACTTTTTATTATGTTGAATTTTGCGTATTTTTATAATCACCTTTTACTTAGGTTAATAATAATATCGCTCCTCCTTTCCCAGTTTTTAATCCTGTACCTCTGGCAATGCCAAACCTATAAAAGTACCCTATACATGTGAATAAATCGAACCAATCACCACTCAGGTCTATGCATATGAAACATTCCCGAAGTGTCTCCTGTGACCCAATCGGCTCATTACCCAATCAGCCCATATAATATGCATCAAAAATACCAACAATAAGGTAGTTGTTATATTATAATGAATCTAATATTAGGGACTATCGTATCCCTGCTTTCTATTGCACCGGTCTATCAACAGAAATATGCAAAACATATGACATAAAAATAGAAACACCTATATAGTACCAACTTGCATGCCCCAGTTACACTCTGTTATAGCGCTCGCTCCTGCTGCGGTGACATCACAGTAAAAAGCAGCACAGCGAACACACTACGAGCTCTGGACATCAACCGGGGCCGTGGCTATGACGTCACCGCTGAGGGAACCAATCGCGCGGCCTAAGGGGAGGCAGGACCCTAAACCACACCCCCATACTGGCCGAGCGCATTAGCGCCATTCAGAAGATACCTGCGGCACACCATGCCCCCTCCTACACGCCGAGCGCTTCAGAGCATGTGTTGACATATACTGTCAACACAACTCTGATGCGATCGACCAGAAAACATCTCAACCGGCGCTGTCACTCTGGGGGCGCCCCTCCTGTGGACACACCCTCCCCAAACACAGTGGTTGGTGCCAAAACATGACCACAATAGCATATAAGTACATGTGGCCCCTCTGTTGTACACTTGTTTTAATGTCCTGATGTCACCGCCAGCTCTCTGAGAAGCTCTGGGAGACGTTCTTCTGTACCTCTTGCATGATGTTCTTTGTTTTGGTTTCACTTTGTCATCTAATTTCCTTCTCCCAGCTGTCATCTATTTACACTGATTGCCTCCCTTTATTTTCCCTCCCATACTGCCTCACTTTGCGGTTTATACTACTTCCTGGATTGTGTTCACTGCTAGATGCTGCAACTGCTGGTTCCTCAGATAAGTCTTTTCCTTTATTTGTGTTTCCGTGCTGGCTTGATTCTAGGTGACCCTGACTCCCTCCATATTAAGTGCAGGGAGCCGGTGGTCGTGTCCCCTCACTATTATAGGGTTTTCAGGTGTCACACAGTCTAGGTACGAGGGCATGCAATTATCTATCATAAAGATCTTTGCATGGGCAGAGCAGTCAGGGTGAGCTCAGGGGTTTTATAGGGCTCACCCATATGTTCCGTAGTTTGGGATCAAGTCAGTCGGATGTTTATTTATAACTTTCAGTTTTCTGCAACACCATCCGTGACATTATAAACCGCCAAAACCGTCTTAAGCATGGATCCGGTTTCAGCCTTGAATGACCGCATGCAGGGTCTTTCACTGGAGGTAGCAGATCTCCGTAAAACTGTGTCTCAGTTTCAGGTGACCGGTTCTGCTTGCGTTCATGGAGTTTGTTCCGAGCCTAAGATCTCGCTTCCGGATACGTTCTCCGGGGGTAGTGAGAATTTTGTTAGTTTTAGAGAGGCTTGCAAACTCAATTTTCGCCTACTTCCACATTCCTCTGGTGATGAGGAACAGAGGGTGGGGATCATCATCTCGCTGCTCAGGGGTAACGCTCAGTCTTGGGCCTTCTCGTTGCTGGTGGGGGCACGGCCCCTCCGATCGGTGGATGAATTTTTTGTAGCCCTGGAACAGATATATGATGACCCAGATCGTATTGCTCTGGCTGAATCTAAACTGCGTCTTTTATGCCAGGGTAAACAGTCCGCAGAGATTTATTGTTCTGAATTTTGGAGATGGGCAGCTGATACTGGTTGGAATGATGCTGCACTCCGAAGTCAATTTTGCCATGGTCTTTCGGAGGGATTAAAATATGCATTTGCCTTTCATGAGAGAGCTGCCTCGTTGGAGTCTGCCATGTCTCGAGCTGTTTGTATTGACAGGCGTCTTAGAGAGAGGAGAGATCACTCCTTCCTGTCATATTCAGTCCAAGGACAGTGGGGCTGTCTCATTCAGTGTGCAGGGGTCTCAGTCTCTCTCAATCCCCTCTGAGCAGGAGGCCATGCAGCTGGGTTTGCTTGCCTCTGATAGTAGAGAATTCAGCTCTCAGAGGAGGATTTGTTTCTGTTGTGGAGGTATAAATCATTTGGCAAATGTTTGCCCCTCTAGGAGATTCAAGGAGTTTTCTGAGGGTAATAAAGAAACAAAAATAAAAAATAAAAACTTTCCATCTGTTACTATTGGCAAGGTTGATGCGGAAATTGAAGGTTTTCCGTTTGCTTGTAGTTCCCGTTTTGTCCTACCTGCCAGGGTGGCGCTAGATAGCAAGAACATTGTTTGTGAGATTTTTGTAGATAGTGGAGCAGCTGTCAATCTCATTGATAATCAATTTGCTATAACACATGGTTTCCAGGTATGCACTTTGGGAAAGGATATACCTGTTTTTGCTATCGATTCCGCTCCACTTTCTCAAAAATCGTTAAAGGGCATAGTTCACAATATCCGTTTGACTGTGGGTGATGCTCATGTTGAGGATATGTCATGTTTCGTTCTAAGCGGATTACCTACTCCTCTAGTGTTGGGGCTACCCTGGCTCACTAAACATAACCCCACCATTGATTGGCAAGCAAGGCAAATAAATGGTTGGAGTGACTTTTGCAGAGAGAATTGCCTCACGGCGTCTCTTTCAGAGGTTTCTACCAAGACTGTACCATCTTTTCTCTCTGAATTTTCGGATGTGTTTTCAGAGAGTGGTGTCCAGGAGCTGCCACCTCACGGGAGTACGATTGCCCTATTAATCTCATCCCAGGCGCCAAGCTGCCCAAATCACGTTTCTACAATCTCTCCCAACCTGAAAGGGTCGCTATGCGTACTTATATCTCTGAGAGCCTGAGAAAGGGACTCATCCGACCCTCGAAGTCACCTGTTGCCGCTGGGTTTTTTTTGTTAAGAAAAAACATGGTTCTTTAAGACCATGTCTAGATTTCAGGGAGCTGAGCTGTATCACAATTCGTGACCCTTATCCGCTTCCTCTGATCCTGGAACTGTTTAACCAGATTGTTGGGGCTAAAGTTTTTTCTAAGTTGGATTTAAGAGGGGCATACAACCTAGTCAGGGTCAGGGAAGAGGACGAATGGAAGACGGGCTTCAATACCCATTTCGAGAATTTGGTTATGCCCTTTGGTTTGATGAATGCTCCAGCCGTCTTCCAACATTTTGTGAACAGCATTTTTTATCATTTAATGGGGAAATTTGTACTGGTGTATCTAGATGACATTTTGATTTTTTCTCCTGATTTTAAAACCCATAGGGACCACCTACGTCAGGTCTTGCTCATTCTGCGGGAGAATAAATTGTACGCTAAACTGGAAAAATGTGTGTTTGCGGTTCCAGGAATAAAATTTCTGGGTTTTCTTCTCTCCGCTTCTGGTTTTCGCATGGACCCGGAGAAGGTCCGCGCTGTGCTTGATTGGGAGCTTCCTGAGAATCAGAAGGCGCTGATGCAGTTTTTGGGTTTTGCCAATTATTACAGGAAGTTAATTTTGAATTATTCCTCTGTTGTTAAGCCACTCACTGATATGACTAAAAAGGGGGTAGATTTTTCCTCCTGGTCGGTAGATGCTCTTAAGGCCTTTTCTAGTATCAAAGAGAGCTTTGCTTCCGCTCCCATCTTGATACAACCTGATGTCTCTCTGCCTTTCATTGTTGAGGTGGACGCTTCTGAGGTGGGTGTGGGTGCGGTCTTGTCTCAGGGTCCCTCTCCTGCCAAATGGCGACCGTGTGCCTTTTTCTCAAGGAAACTCTCCTCCGCAGAGAGAAATTATGATGTGGGAGATAGGGAGTTGTTGGCCATCAAATTAGCTTTTGAGGAATGGCGCCATTGGCTAGAGGGAGCCAGACACCCTATTACCGTGTTTACCGACCATAAGAATCTGGCCTACTTGGAATCAGCCAAGCGTCTGAACCCGAGACAGGCCAGATGGTCTTTATTCTTTTCTAGGTTTAATTTTGTTGTCACGTTCCGCCCTGGGGATAAAAATGTGAAGGCTTATGCCCTGTCATGTTGTTTTCCGGGAGGGGGGAACTTTGAAAACCCGGGTCCCATTTTGGCTGAAGGGGCGGTCGTCTCTGCTCTTTATCCTGATTTGGAGGCAGAGGTTCAGGCAGCCCAGGCAGAGGCTCCTGATCTTTGTCATCCTGGGAGGTTGTTTGGGCCTCTCGCTTTACGACACAAGGTTTTTAAGGAGCACCACGATACTGTCCTTGCTGGGCACCCGGGGAGTAGAGCTACAGTGGATCTCATTGCTCGGAGATTCTGGTGGCCGGCTCTTCGTAAGATGGTTGAGGGTTTTGTGGCAGCCTGCGAGACCTGCGCTCGTGCCAAGGTCCCTCATTCACGGCCATCGGGTTCTCTCCTCCCGTTACCCATTCCTTCCCGTCCTTGGACGCATCTGTCCATGGACTTCATTACGGACCTGCCTCGTTCCTCGGGGAAGACTGTGATTCTGGTAGTAGTGGACCGTTTTAGCAAAATGGCGCATTTCATTCCTTTTCCTGGGTTACCCAATGCTAAAACACTGGCGCAAGCATTTGTTGATCACATTGTTAAATTGCATGGCATTCCTTCAGACATTGTTTCTGATAGGGGCACGCAATTTGTTTCCAGATTCTGGAAGGCCTTCTGTTCTCGCTTGGGGATTCAGTTGTCAGTTTCTTCTGCTTTTCACCCGCAGTCGAATGGTCAGACCGAACGCGCCAATCAGAATCTGGAGACATATCTGCGCTGTTTTGTGGCAGAGAATCAGGAGGATTGGTGTTCTTTTTTGTCCCTTGCTGAGTTTGCTTTAAATACCCGTCGCCAGGAGTCCTCGGATAAGTCACCATTTTTTGGTGCATATGGGTTTCATCCGCAGTTTGGGACATTCTCTGGAGAGGGGTCTTCTGGTTTACCTGATGAGAAGAGATTTTCCTCGTCTTTGTCATTTATTTGGCAAAAGATTCAGGGTAATCTGAAGAGGATGAGTGAGAGATATAAGCGTGTGGCGGATAAGAGACGTGTGCCTGGTCCGGACCTGAATGTGGGTGATCTGGTGTGGTTGTCTACAAAGAATATTAAACTGAAGGTTCCCTCCTGGAAGTTGGGTCCTAAGTTTATTGGGCCTTACAAGATCTTGTCCGTCATCAATACCGTTGCCTTCTGTCTTGATCTTCCTCAAACTTGGAAGATCCATAATGTTTTTCACAGGTCCTTATTAAAACTGTATGTCCAACCCACTGTACCCTCCTCTTTGCCTCCTCCTCCGATTGTTGTTGATGGTAATCTTGAATTTCAGGTCTCTAGCATTGTGGATTCTCGCATTATCCGCGGTTCTCTCCAGTATCTCGTTCATTGGGAGGGTTATGGTCCTGAGGAGAGGATGTGGATCCCAGTGGCGGACATTAAGGCCACTCGTCTTATCAGGGCTTTCCATAGGTCCCATCCTGAGAAGGTGGGCTCTGAGTGTCCGGAGTCCACTCGTAGAGGGAGGGGTACTGTCACCGCCAGCTCTCTGAGAAGCTCTGGGAGACGTTCTTCTGTACCTCTTGCATGATGTTCTTTGTTTTGGTTTCACTTTGTCATCTATTTTCCTTCTCCCAGCTGTCATCTATTTACACTGATTGCCTCCCTTTATATTCCCTCCCATACTGCCTCACTTTGCGGTTTATACTACTTCCTGGATTGTGTTCACTGCTAGATGCTGCAACTGCTGGTTCCTCAGATAAGTCTTTTCCTTTATTTGTGTTTCCGTGCTGGCTTGATTCTACGTGACCCTGACTCCCTCCGTATTAAGTGCAGGGAGCCGGTGGTCGTGTCCCCTCACTATTATAGGGTTTTCAGGTGTCACACAGTTTAGGTACGAGGGCATGCAATTATCTATCAAAAAGATCTTTGCATGGGCAGAGCAGTCAGGGAGAGCTCTACGGGTTTTATAGGGCTTACCCATATGTTCCTTAGTTTGGGATCAAGTCAGTCGGATGTTTATTTATAACTTCCAGTTTTCTGCAACACCATCCGTGACACCTGATGAAGGAGGTTATTCACCCCTGAAACGCGTAGACAAATAAAAGCCATTTAAACTATACGCTTCATTTGAATGGTATCCTTGGCAGTGCCCGCAGAAGAGGTTCATCTGTTTTTATCTCATCCACGTCCGAATTATACTCTGGCACCCGTACGCTTTTTGGGCGCAGGCAGGATCCCAAGCTGCAGCCAAGACCCCGTTTGCTGGTCGGGAGATACACCAGCAGGAGCCTATACAGCTGTTGTGACTACCTCACAACAGCATCTGGTAAGCAAATTTTTAAGCATATATAATACTATTGTCAGCAATACCACACATGAGGCGCTGTCCTCTCTCTCTTCCTTTTTTCTCTTTTTCTGCACTGTGAATACAAGAGCACATACAGAAAGCACTCTGCATCTATCCATTTTAGACAATGGCTACAATGGGGTGTGCTTATCCATTTGAAAGGTGTTGCAATGGGCATGACCCATTCAATTGTGACAAATGTGATAGTGTCTCATCTCAAGTTCTTATTTCTGAAAAGATCTATATAAATACCTGATTATTGCACTTTGAATGTGTCTCAATATGAATTTAGAATTTTCTGAAATGGCCAACTATGTTTTCGAATGTAAATACAGTAAATAACTTGAATAATTCCAATAATTGTTAAATTGTGTAGCTTAAGAGAACATTTGATCTGTAGCCCACATGAAATGGATAACTCTTGTCATATATACAGTATTGATCAAATGACTGAAAACTTGTGCTTACTAACAATGAGTACAGTTGAGTGCCAGCTGATTTATTTTACTTTTGTACTTAGTGTACAATGGGCTGACATATTCCTTAGCGCTTTATAGACTTTAGCATCAACCTCTCCCCAATGGGCCTCACAATCTAAGGCAAATCTGACATGTGTCACTTTATGTGGTAATAACTTTGTAATGCTTTTACTTATCCAAGTGATTCTGAGATTGTTTTCTCGTGACATGTTGTACGTACCTCCTGTTAGTTGGAAATTTGTCAATATGTTTTACTTTTATTTATGAAAAAAATTCAAACTGTGCGGATTTTCTTTTTTTTACATTGCTATTTTCTAAATGTCTCTGGTTTTTAGACAGTGATACCTCATAAAATAGTTTTTAATTAATATTCACCATATGTCCACTTCACATTAGCATAATTTTCTAAATGTTATTTTATTTTTTTAGGTTTAGTAGTAGTGATGAGTGAAGTTTTAAAAAATTTGATTCAGCTGCTTCTCTGAACTTTGACAAGAAATTAAATTTATTACGAAACAATACGGAACTAATCGCATTCCATTGTATGGAGCAGGCGCAATGAAGGAGAAGGGAGATTGTGCCGCGCCCCATCATTTAACCCCTCAGATGTTGCGTTCAATGCTGATCGCGACATCTGAGAGTCATATTCAGCCTATCAGGGGTTAAAACAAAATAGAAAACACACTCACCTCATTCATTTGATTGCAGAGATGCCATCACAGCATCTTGATTGAAGAAAACACGTCAATTCTTGTGCACAATGACGTGATGACATCACCTGCGTAGCATGTTGATGTGGTGATGTCAATGGTCGTGCGAGAATTAGCGCATTTTCTTCAATCAAGATGACCGCGATGTCCTCTCCACTCCATCAAGTGGATGAGGTGAGTATGTGTTGGAAACACAACATTTTATTGACTCCTGACTTCAGTACTTTACAGCTGAGAGGAATTGGGCCATAAATACCCTAGAAACTCTCCCAAAAAGTAATTGCTGTGGACAAGCATAATCTGCTCAGCCGACAATAGACACTGCTGTTTTATCTGGGAATAAAGAATCACTATGCCTGGGAAACAATACAGGGCCTTGCACCATGAGGAGCACACCTGTGAACACGTGATTTATGATGCTTTCAGACCTGGGGGGAGCCAGGTCTGCGGTGACCTGTTCTGCTAGTCTTTTCAGCAAGGACAGCTCTGGACTCAAGGATGCCATCTACAGGAATGTGTTAACCTCTACAAGCAATTCAGGAAAAATTGATTTGTTACCACGAAGCACCAAGAAATTCAGATTAATGGTGAATCAAATTTTTTTCAGAAATTCGGATCAAATTCTACTTCGTTAAGTTTGATTTACTCTACACTATTTCGATTTTTAGAAAGGCGTCAGTGCGGCGGCTCTCTCAGGTCTCAATGACGCCTGATGGCGTCATCTCGTGAGACCTGAGATTTCGCGTGAGCACAGCTGAGAAGTTAAACTACAGCCTGCCATGATCATTCGCTGGCAGGCTGTAGATGTTAAAATAATTGCATCAGAAAGGTATATTAGACGCTGTTTTGTTAACAGCGTCTGATATACCTGCTACTTGCTCCTCTGGTGGTCCCTTTTGCTTGGATCGACCACCAGAGGACACAGGCAGCTCTGTAAGTAGCACCAAGCACCACACTACATTACACCCCCCCCTGTCACTTATTAACCCCTTATTAACCCCTGATCATCCAATATAGACTCCCTGATCACCCCCCTGTCATTGATCACCCCCCTGTAAGGCTCCATTCAGATGTCCGTATGTGTTTTGCGCAAAATACGGACACCGGCAATGTGCTTTCCGCATTTTGCGGATCCGCACATTGCCAGAACTATATAGAAAATGCCTTTTCTTGTCCGCAATTGCGGACAAGAATAGGACATGTTCTATATTTTTGCGGAACGGAAGTGCGGACCCAGAAGTGCAGATCCGCAATTCCGGATCCGAGCGGGACAAAGTCTGTCCCCATAGAAATGAATGGGTCCGCAATTCCGTTCCGCAAAATGCGGAACAGAATTGCGGACGTGTGAATGGGGCCTAAGGGTCCCTTATCACCGCCAGTTAGTTAGCTACTTGTTAGGTGGTTAGCGCCCAGCCCACCGCACCGCAGTCACTGATTAGTCGCTGATTAGCGTCATCGCTGTCGCTAATCAGCACTAGTACTATATAGTATCTGTAATTGATCAAGACTGATCGCAATCAGATCTATATCAGTACATTAGGGTCACCTTAGGCGCTACAAAAAACGCAGTGCTCGCCCGATCAGGCCTGATCTTGTGCGCACACTTGCGTTCAGTCCGCCCCACCGCAGTGACATAATTATTTTTTTTCTGATCACTGCAAAAACACTGTAAAATCGCTGCGGCGCTATAAAGATCACTTTTGAGGGGCATGGCGAGTTCATAGAAGATTTTTATTTTTTTTCTCACAAAGTCTCATAGTCTAACTAACTTGTGCCAAAAAATAAAATCTTACATGAACTCACCATACCCCTCACAGAATCCAAATGCGTAAAAATGCCCTGTGAAATCCTAAAGGTACTCAATGGAATTTGGGCCCCTTTGCGCATCTTGACTGCAAAAAAGTGTCACACATCTGGTATCGCCGTACTCAGGA
Organism: Bufo bufo; assembly: GCF_905171765.1. Taxonomy (NCBI): domain Eukaryota; kingdom Metazoa; phylum Chordata; class Amphibia; order Anura; family Bufonidae; genus Bufo; species Bufo bufo. Next base: position 126,185,634 of record NC_053395.1, on the reverse strand, counting down.
GAAGTAGGGCAATGTGTTTTGGGGTGTATTTTTACATATACCCATGCTGTGTGAGAGAAATATCTCTGTAAATTGACAACTTTGTATAAAAAAAATGGAAAAAGTTGTCATTTACAGAGATATTTCTCACACACAGGATGGGTATGTGTGAAAAGACACCCCAAAGCACATTGCCCTACTTCTCTTGAGTATAGCGATACCACATGTGTGACACTTTTTTGCAGCCTAGGTGCGCAAAGGGGCCCAAATTCCAATGAGTACCTTTTAGGAGGGCATTTTTAGACATTTGGATTCCAGACTTCTTCTCACGCTTTAGGGCCCCTAAAATGCCAGGGCAGTATAAATACCCCACAAGTGACCCCATTTCGGAAAGAAGACACCCCAAGGTATTCCGTGAGGGGCATGGAGAGTTCATGTAAAATTTTATTTTTTGTCACAGGTTAGTGAAATATGAGACTTTGTAAGGGAAAAAAATATATATAAAAAATCTTTTTCCGCTTACTTGTGAAATTTTTTTTAATCATACATGAACTCACCATGCCCCTCCGCGAATACTTTGGGGTGTCTTCTTTCTAAAATGGGGTCATTTAGGGGGTATTTATACTATCCTGGCATTCTAGCACCTCAATAAACATGACAGGTGCTCAGAAAGTCAGAGCTGCTTCAAAATGCGGAAATTCAAATTTTTGGACCATAGTTTGTAAACGCTATAACTTTTGCGCAAACCAATAAATATACACTTATTGGATTTTTTTTATCAAAGACATGTAGCACAATACATTCTGACACAAACTTGTATAGAAATGTAATTATATTTGAACAATTTTTCCAGAAAAAGTTAAAAATACACTTTTTTTGAGAAAATTGCGGTCTATTTTGATTAATATCAGAAAAACGAAAAATCTCAGCAGCAATCAAATACCACCAAAAGAAAGCTGTATTTGTGAGAAGAAAAGGAGGTAAAATTCATTTGGGTGCCAAGTTGCATGACCGAGCAATAAACCGTTAAAGTTGTGAAGTGCCGATTTGTAAAAAAGGGCCTGGTCACTAGGGGGGTATAAACCTGTGGTCCTTAAGTGGTTAAGGACCAATTCAGTTCTGAAGTCACTTTTAGAAAAAAATTGCAGTTTTTATTTTGCAGATTTTCCATTTTAATCCATTTTTCCAGTAACACCTCAAGGTTTGACAGCTAAACAAACCTCATATTGATTACCTTGAATCTGCAGTTTACAGAAACACCTCATATGTGCTCATAAAGTGCTGTATAGGAACACAGCAGGGCTCAAAAGGGAATGAGCTCTATATGAGAAAGAGCATCATGTGCATTTGAGGCCTAGTTTGGTGATTTAAAGCAGCACTGACTGACAACTGCAGAGTCTCTGAGATGAAATATAAAAAAGAAATCTCCTAGTGAACCTATTTTAGAAATCACACCACTCATAGAATTTACCAATTGGTATAGCAAACATTTTGACCCAACAGGCGAATTCACAGCAGATGGTGCAAAGTAGAAATTGCAATATTTACACAGGTATATTTTCAATATGTTTTGCCCAGCTGGTGCCAGTGTGAAAAGTGAGCCCTCTTATTATTATGTGGACCTACTAAAAGGAATGACAGAATGGAATGCCCATAGACTTTAACAGGAAAGTGGAATGCCCATAGAGAATAATGGACCAGAGTGGAATGGCCATAGAGAATAATGGAAATGTAATATTTGAATTAGAGACAAAACCATTTGACATATCTAATAATTATTTAGCAGGCTTATTCTCCAAGTTCAGTGGGATTATTTAATGTTCAGATTAAGTGGAATTATCACTGTTTTCTGCAGAATGACGAGGGTGAATGACACAAAGGAATGCCCATAGACTATAATGGAAAGTAAACTATGAGCTCATTTGCAGGTAAATCTGTGTTATGTAGGACATTAACCTTTACCGCAAAGTGTTCCCTGGGTAGAGTAGCATATTGTAAAATGAAAAATACCTTGGATTATAACCGTTTTCTATAGAATGCAAAGGTAATGGAATGCCCATAGGCTATAATGGGAAGTAAAACGTGACTTGGTGCCTGAACCATTTAACATATCATATAAATCTGTAGCAGGCTTACTCTTCAAATTCAGTGGGATTATTTAAGATTTAGATTAAGTGGGAATATCATTGGTTTCTATGGTTTTATTTGATATGTTGAATGGTTCAGGCACCAAGTCACGTTTTACTTCCCATTATAGCCTATGGGCATTCCATTATGTCATTCCCCTTCTCATATCATAGAAACCAATGATAATCCCACTTAATCTCAATTTTAAATAATCCCACTGAATTTGAAGAGTAAACCTGCTACAGATTTATTTGATATGTTAAATTGGTTCAGGCACCAAGTCACATTTTAATTCCCATTGTAGCAGGGGCGTAACTAGAAGTGCCTGGGCCCCATAGCAAATTTTTGTATGCGCCCCCCCAGCCCCCCGCCCAATTTTTGATATACTATTTTTACCCCCACCTGTCCTTTTTATTTTTGATAAAAATATTTTTTATTTATATGCAAATTACCTTCCTAACGTGCCCAAAGGGCTGTCCCTACGGCCGTTTGTGCCCAGCTGCGTCCATTATCGCCAAGCCCAGCGCCGTCCCGCTATTAATTATTCACTGCTGTCCCCTTTTTTTTTTTTTCTAAGTGTGCCGTAGTCTCGCGCATGCGCCGGTGCGCACTTAGAAAAAAAATAAAGACGAGGTCAGCAGTGAATAATTAAAAGCGGGGCGGTGGTGGGCTTTGCGATAATGGGCACGGCTGGGCACAAACGGCCAGAGGGACAACCTCTTGGGCACGTTAGGAAGGTAATTTGCATATAAATATAAAAGATGAAACTTGACTGACACGCTGTCGGGCGCCGGGCCCCGAAGCAGCCCGGGCCCCGAAGCAGCCGCTTCCCCTGATTCCCCGGTAGTTACACCACTGCATTGTAGCCTATGGGCATTCCATCACCTTTGCATTCTATATAGAAAACGGTTATAATCCAAGGTAATTTTCATTTTACAATATGCTATACTACCCAGGGAACACTTGCGGTAAAGGTTAATGTCCTACATAACACAGATTTAATTGCAAATAGTTTACTTTCCATTATAGTCTATGGGCATTCCTTTGTGTCATTCACCCTCGTCATTCTGCAGAAAACTGTGATAATTCCACTTAATCTGAACATTAAATAATCCCACTGAACTTGGAGAGTAATCCTGCTAAATAATTATTAGATATGTCAAATGGTTTTGTCTCTAATTCAAATATTACATTTCCATTATTCTCTATGGGCATTCCACTCTTGTCCATTATTCTCTATGGACATTCCACTTTCCTGTTAAAGTCTATGGGCATTCCATTCTGTCATTCCTTTTAGTAGGTCCCCATTTTTTGCAAATCTGACCATTGTCACTTTAAGTGGTGACAACTTTAAAACGCTTTGACTTATCCAGGCCATTCTGAGATTGTATTTTTGTCACATATTGTACTTCATGACACTGGTAAAATGAAGTAAAAAAAAAAATCATATTTATTTATAAAAAAATACAAAATTTACCAACAATTTGTAAAAAATGGCAAATTTCCAAGTTTCAATTTCTCTACTTCTATAATACATAGTAATACCTCCAAAAATAGTTATTACTTTACATTCCCCATATGTCTACTTCAAGTTTGGATCATTTTGGGAATGATATTTTATTTTTTGGGGATGCTACAAGGCTTAGAAGTTTAGAAGCAAATCTTGAAATTTTTCAGACATTTTCAAAAACCTAATTTATGGGGACCAGTTCAGGTCTGAAGTGACTTTGTGAGGCTTACATAATAGAAACCACCCAAAAATTACCCCATTCTAGAAACTAAACCCCTCAAGGTATTCAAAACTGATTTTAAAAACTTTGTTAACCCTTTAGGCGTTCCACAAGAATTAATGGAAAATAGAGATACAATTTCAAAATTTAACTTTTTTGGCAGATTTTCCATTTTAATAATTTTTTTCCAGTTACAAAGCAAGGGTTAACAGCCAAACAAACCTCAATATTTATGGCCCTGATTCTGTAATTTACAGAAACACCCCATATGTGGTCGTAAACTACTGTACGGGCACACAGCAGGGCGCAGGTAGAAAGGAATGCCATACGGTTTTTGGAAGGCAGATTTTGCTGGACTGTTTTTTTTTACACCATGTCCCATTTGAAGCCCCCCAGATGCACCCTTAGAGTATAAACTGCATGAAAGTGACCCCTTCTAAGAAACTACACCCCTCAAGGTATTCAAAACTGATTTTACAAACATCGTTAACCCTTTAGGTGTTCCACAAGAGTTATTGGCAAATGGAGATGAAATTTCAGAATTTTAATTTTTTGGCAAATTTTCCATTTTAATCCATTTTTTCAGTAACAAAGCAAGGGTTAACAGCCAAACCAAACTCAATATTTATGGCCCTGATTCTGTAGTTTACATAAACACCCCATATGTGGTCGTAAACTGCTGTACGGGCACACGGCAGGGCGCAGAAGGAAAGGAATGCCATACAGTTTTTGAAAGGCAGATTTTGCTGGACTGTTTTTTTTTACACCATGTCCCATTTGAAGCCCCCCTGATGCACCCCTAGAGTAGAAACTCCAAAAAAGTGACCCCATTTTAGAAACTAAGGGATAGGGTGGCAGTATTGTTGATACTAGTTTAAGGTACATATGATTTTTGGTTGCTCTATATTTGTCACGAGGGTGTCAAGAGCCACGTCTGACTCCGTTATACCCGGGGTCAGGAAGTCGCAGCGGGTGGCTGCACGCTCTATGTATAAAGATAGTGCTGTTTCTTAATGGTAGCTTTTTGGGTTTGCCTTACAACCCTTTTTGGCTCACTCAGGGATCCATAGCTTCTTCTTCTCAGCTGTTTCTTGTCCAGCACTCCCAACCTCCTTATATTCCTCTCTCCCACTTCTCTGGTTGCCAGATATAGAGCTTCCTGCCTGGACTTCTATACTGACCAACTGGAGCTGAGTAGTTGTGATCCCTGGTTGTTGTTCCAGAGCGTTACCCTCCGGATCCCTTTTGGGCTTTTGTTGTCTGCTGTTATCGCCCACCTGGGATTATATGTTTTGTCTGTATTGTCTGTCCTCTCCTTGGTGTTTTCCTTTAGTGTCAGTGGTGCGGACTAGTGATCCCACCGCCCTGTTCACTACGTAGGGCTCATCTTAGGGAAAGCCAGGGTTTAGGCACGTGATCGGCGTACGGGTGAGGAACCAGTCTAGGGACGTCAGGGAAGTCAGGTGCCAGCCTCAAGGTGAGTCAGGGGTCACCACCTTTCCCTCTCCCTTGGACAGGGCCTTCCCATTTCCCTCCCTTTGCGTGACGCCGGTCATGACAATATTACACTTTTTGTGAGGCAAGGTAACAAGAAATAGCTGTTTTGGCACAGTTTTGATTTTTTGTTATTTACAACATTCAGATCATGATCATGTGGTATTTTTATAGGCCAGGTTGTCACGGATGCGCTGATACCTAATATGTATACTTTTTTTTTATTTATGTAAGTTTTACACAATGATTTATTTTTGAAACCCCAAAAATCATGTTTTAGTGTTTCCATAGTCTGAGAGCCATAATTTTTTTCAGTTTTTGGGCAATTACCTTGGCTAGGGTATGATTTTTGCGGGATGAGATGGCGGTTTGATTGGCACTATTTTGATCGCTTGCTATTACACTTTTTGTGATGTAAGGTGACAAAAAATGGTTTATTTAGCACAGTTTTTATTTTACATTTTTTACGGTGTTCATCTGAGGGGTTAGGTCATGTGATATTTTTATAGAACTGGTAGATACGGACGCGGCGATACCTATTATGTATACATTTTTTTTATTTATGTAAGTTTTACACAATGATTTCTTTTTTGAAACAAAAAAAATCATGTTTTAGTGTTTCCATAGTCTGAGAGCCATAATTTTTATCAGTTTTTGGGCGATTACCTTGGGTAGGTATGATTTTTGCGGGAAGAGATGACGGTTTTATTGGCCCTATTTTGGGGTGCGTGTGACTTTTTGATCGCTTGCTATTACACTTTTTGTGATGTAAGGTGACAAAAAATGGCTTTTTTTACACAGTTTTTATTTTTATTTTTTTACGGTATTCACCTAAGGGGTTAGGTCATGTGATATTTTTATAGAGCAAGTTATTACGGACGCTGCGATACCTAATATGTATAATTTTTTTTTATTTATGTAAGTTTTACACAATGATTTCATTTTTGAAGCAAAAAAAATCATGTTTTAGTGTTTCCATAGTCTGAGAGCCAATATTATTTGGGGGTGCGTGTGACTTTTTGATCGCTTGCTATTACAATTTTTGTGATGTAAGGTGACAAAATGGTTTTAGCACGGTTTTTATTAAAAAAAATTTACGGTGTTCATCTGACGGGTTAGGTCATGTGATATTTTTATAGAGCCGGTCGATACGGACGCGGTGATACCTAATATGTATACTTTTTATTTATTTATGTAAGTTTTAAACAATAATATCATTTTTGAAACAAAAAAAAATTATGTTTTACTGTCTCCATATTCTGAGAGCCATGGTTTTTTCAGTTTTGGGGCGATTATCTTAGGTATTGTCTCATTTTCTGCGGGATAAGATGAAGGTTTGATTGGCACTATTTAGGGGTGCATATGACTTTTTGATCGCTTGCTATTACACTTTTTGTGATGTAAGGTGACAAAAAATGGTTTATTTAGCAGTTTTTATTTTTTATTTTTTACGGTGTTCATCTGAGGGGTTAGGTCATGTGATATTTTTATAGAGTCGGTCGATCCGGACGCGGCGATACCATATGTATACTTTTTTTTGTTTATGTAAGTTTTACACAATAACAGCTTTTTTAAAACAAAAAAAATGCTGTTTTAGTGTCTCCATATTCTGAGCCATATATTTTTTTTTGGGCGATTGTCTCAGATAGGGGCTCATTTTTTGCGGGATGAGGTGATGGTTAGATTGGTACTATTTTGGTGGGCAAACGCCTTTTTGACCGCTTGCTGTTGTACCTTTTGTGATGTTAGGTGACAAAAAAATTGTTTATTTAGTACATTTTATATTTTTTATTTTTTGCGATGTTAATCTGAGGGGTTCGGTCATGTGATATGCTTATAGAGTCAGTCGATACGGATGCAGCGACACCAAATATGTATACTTTTTTCCCCAATTTTTTACCAATTTTTTTTAACTTTATTTGGGGAAAATGACATTTTTGTTTATTTTCACTTGAAACTTTTAATTTTTTTGGGGGGGGACTTTATTTTTTCAAATTTTTTTTCACTTTATTTTTTGTCCCACTTTGGGACTTGAACTTTTGGGGGTCTAATCCCTTTACAATGCATTTCAATACTTCTGTATTGGAATGCATTGGCTGTATGAGTAATACAGTGAGTATTACTCATACAGCTTCCGGCCTGTGAGATCCAGGGGGCTGGATCTCACAGGCTCGTCACCGGAAGGCAACGCAATGCCTTCCTTAAGCATCTCGCTGCCTTCCATGCCATCGGGTTCCCCCTACAGCCGCATGGGGACCGGATGGCATCGCCGCCAGCCACAGCAACCGATCACCGACACGGGAGGGTCACGGGACCGCACATTTAGCCAAGGTGCCTGCTCAATGATTTGAGCAGGCATCTTGTTCCAATCACTGCCCGCCGGGCGGCAGTGATCGGAAATACACATGAAGTACCGGTACGTCATGTGTCCTGAAGAGGTTGTGGGTGAAAAAAAAATCATATTTTTTTTTGCCAGAAAGTACCTTTGCGGCCTTCGCTGCATTTATGACAGTTGTAAGGGATCGTTTACTTTTAGGGGGTCGCCATCACAAATTACTTCACCAGACAAGGGTAGAATGTCCAAACTCGTGTTTTATTTCGGACGTTTCAGCAAATCAGGTTATGAAGTCGCAGCTTTAACTTATCACGTGTGACATCCACACAAAATAACAAACCCTTGCCTGGCTAGGCTCTAACTACATACATAAGCGTATCCCTGACTCGCCTAGAGAGCCCTGTTCACACATGGAACACAAATGCGACTTTCCTCAGCCATACAGTCCAGCAATCTCCAGGCTGTGACACTTCAATACCTTTTGGGGGACTGTGGCCTAGTAGTCCTCCCGACTCTGGCCTCGTGATCCTTGTCAGGTCAAAGTGCGCGCTGTCCTCAGCCAGTCAGGCAAGCGTCGTCGACGACCACAGATTTACACTGTAAATCACCTTTTTTTGTAAATGATTGTCTTATCACAGTCATGGCCGACATATCCTAGCCATATGCCAATGTCAAAGGAAGCAGCACTGAGAATAAACTGGGCACTGAGAAGTAATACACAGTCAGAGCATACAGTTACTGTAATGATGGCATCCATTCCCAGCATTATATTTAGAGCCATCACTTTCTCAGATTACAGAGTGGGCAATGCTGCCATGCTGATGGTGCCAGGTTATAACATGCCAATGCCAGCCTGATGACAGTCATCACTTTCTCAGATTACAGAGTGGTCAATGCTGCCCAGCTGATGGTGCCAGGTTATAACATGCCAATGCCAGCCTGATGATAGTCATCACTTTCTCAGATTACAGAGTGGGCAATGCTGCCCAGCTGATGGTGCCAGGTTATAACATGCCAATGCCAGCCTGATGACAGTGTACTACACTGTCATCAGGCTGGCATTGGCATGTTATAACCTGGCACCATCAGCTGGGCAGCATTGCCCACTCTGTAATCTGAGAAAGTGATGGCTCTAAATTATTTAGAGCCATCACTTTCTCAGATTACAGAGTGGACAATGCTGACCAGCTGATGGTGCCAGGTTATAACATGCCAGCCTGATGACAGTGTAGTATGAGTGGCTGGCGCCGACATATCCTAGCCATATGCCAATGTCAAAGGAAGCAGCACTGAGAATAAACTGGGAAGTGCACTGAGAAGTAATACACAGTCAGAGCATACAGTTACTGTAATGATGGCATCCATTCCCAGCATTATATTTAGAGCCATCACTTTCTCAGATTACAGAGTGGGCAATGCTGCCCAGCTGATGGTGCCAGGTTATAACATGCCAATGCCAGCCTGATGACAGTCATCACTTTCTCAGATTACAGAGTGGGCAATGCTGGCATTGGTATGTTATAACCTGGCACCATCAGCTGGGCAGCATTGCCCACTCTGTAATCTGAGAAAGTGATGACTATCATCAGGCTGGCATTGGCATGTTATAACCTGGCACCATCAGCTGGGCAGCATTGCCCACTCTGTAATCTGAGAAAGTGATGGCTCTTATAATGCTGGGAATGGATGCCATCATTACAGTAACTGAGTGTAGTATGAGTGGCCGCACATAACGGTAATATAATATACACTGTAACACTACAGCTCCGCTCACCTCTACACCCTGGATATGCCAGTTGCCAGAGCAGGTGCCCGCTCCCGGTGTGCTGTTGCCTGCTGCTGCCCGGCCCGCGCTGCTCCTGGTCTCCAGAGGGCGCCGCGCACATGTGACCTGACTGCGTACAGCGCGTCAGGTCAAAGTGCGCGCGCTGTACGCAGCCAGTAAGCGTCGACTGAGCACAGTGAGCAGACAGCAGAGACCAGAGCAGCGGAGAGGCCGAGCCAGGAGGCGGAGCAGGGAGGGAGCACGTAAGTCAGTGCAGTGCTCACTACTCCCTCCGTCCTCCAGGCAGCGCGGCCGGCAGCCCGGCATTCGCGGCAGCAGTAGCGACGGCCGCCCAGAGGCTGGGGAGCTGGCCTCCGCCCTGAGGCTGGAGCCTCCCCAGCCTCTGTGTCGGCCCGGCCCTGAGTCCAATACAACTAGTCAATACTGCTGTTATATTGTGGTTTTAAAAAAAACACCCATTTTGTGCTAGATACTACATTTGCAGCCTTTGCTGCATTTCTGACAGTCCAATACAACTAGTTAATACTGCTGTTACATTGTTGGTTGAAAAATTCAAAAATTTTGTGACCGTAAAGTAATTGGATAAAATTCGAAATTTTTCCTCTTTATACCACCGGCACTTAGAATTGCCACCCGTACGGGAATGACCTGGACAGTCCGGGTTTCTAATCCTGTGCCCGGGTACAAGCCTTTCTCAGACCCGGGCACAGGATCAGCTGTGATTGATGGCGGCAGGTGCAGGGCACAGGGAGATAAGCGCTTCCATTGTGGAAGCGCTCATCTCCATAGTCATCTGTATCACCGTCCTCAGGACAGCGATACAGATGGCTGTGCTGCGGCAGGGGAGGGAGAGGCGTCTCCCTCCCCTGTTCCTCTGATAGGCTGCAGGCACAAGGCCCGCAGCCTATCAGAGGCCGGTGCAGGCGGCGCGATGACGTCATCACGATGCCTGAGCCGTACAGCATGGTACACAGACTGGGAAGAGGCCTGCATCGCATCGTTGGAGGTAAGTCAAATTTTTTTGTGTTTTTTTTTTTTTTTAGAGAAGAGAGGCACCTGAAATTGGCACATATGGGGGAAGGGGTGGAAAGAGGCACCTTATACTGGCACATATTGGGGAGGAGGAGAAATTAGGCACTTGAAACTGGCACATATGGGGGAAGGGGGGGAGAGGCACCTTATACTGGCACATATTTGGGGGGAAGGAGAAAAGAGGCACTTGAAATTGGCACATATAGGGGAAGGGGTGGAAAGAGGCATCTTATACTGGCACATATTGGGGGGGGGAGAGGCACTTGAAACTGCCACATATGGGGGAAGGGGTGGAAAGAGGCACCTTATACTGGCACATATTGGGGGGAATGAGGCACTTGAAACTGCCACATATGGGGGAAGGGGTGGAAAGAGGCACCTTATACTGGCACATATTGGGGGGAATGAGGCACTTGAAACTGCCACATATGGGGGAAGGGGGGGAAAGAAGCACCTTATACTGGCACATATTTGGGGGGAAAGAAATGAGGCACTTGATACTGGCACATATAAGGGAAGGGGGGGGGAAGAGGCACTTTATACTGGCACATATTGGGGGGAAGAAAAGAGGCACTTGTTACTGACACATGGGGGGCATCTATGGGGGGCACTTCTTACTGTCACAATATTTGGGGGCTTCTACTGAGGCCACAAAGAAGGGGTATTTTATATGGGGGGCTCTGCATTGTACTAGTATTATCAGGGGATTTATCTGTTTCTGCAGTATAGTATTGGGGAGCATAGCGGCACAGTATTGGGGGTAGTAGCATAATTTGTCCAGAAGATGGGAGGATGATGTAAAAGTAGTAAACTAAGATTTTTTTTTTTGTTGTTGTCAAACTGCAGAGACGAAAAATAGCGACAAAATGGTAGTCTGGTCTGAAGGTCTGAAAGGAGAAGATGAAGAAAGAGAACATCTACATCAAAGGAGACGTCACTGGATGTAAGAGGTATGGGGCGCTGTATTTCTGTAGTGACGGGATCAGGGGCGTAACGATCGCGGTGCGACAGCAACCGGGGGTGGAGGTGGGATACGGGCGTGGCTGCAGGCGGGACATGGGCATGGCTGGAGGTGGGACATGGGCATGGCTGGAGGCATGGCATGGGTGGGGCCTGGAAGGGCCTTCTGTTCAGGTTTGGCTTGAAGAAAAGGTGGCAACCTTACCGGCACTGCCTTACTGTTAGTGAACTTAATTGTTGACTATTGGCTGTTACATTGTCGCCTGAAATAAACCATCTGTTAATGTAATGTAATGTAATCTTTTATTAATAATTCCAATAACAGGGCATCTTAAGAGTCCTGTATTGTTTTTTATTGTCACTACCTCCCCGAGTCGGAAGTGGGTAATTGCAGCGCGCCACCTCCTTTACTTGGATGCTTTCGCTTTAACAACTTGTCCCACATTTCCGCTCTATCACATTTCATCCATTGACCTCCCTTGGATGTGGTATCCCTTTCTCAGGCTCCCTCTCCGGCATGGGATCCTGATTCCCCGTTACCCGTGATCATCATGGTAGACGCATAAAAGGACATTGAAAGTTGATAGGGAAGATATCCAATTGGATCAAGGCCATCACGGGGACGTGCGATCAGGCAGAAGTTATCTAGAGTCAACAAAGCGGTAGTAGGGCCTCTCCTGTCTAACGTTTCCTAATCCAAAATACCGCAGTGACATTCCCTGTAATTTTTGATTAATCATTCCAATAGCAGGGCATCTTAAGAGTCCTGTATTGTTATTTATCGTCACTACCTCCCCGAAAGAACATCCAAAGTTGATAGGGAAGATATCCAATTGGATCGTGGACATCATGGGGACATGCGACATGGTGGAGCAGTATGTGTGCACACGCCTACACATACTGACTAATGGGTCTGCCCCCTTCGACTTCTGGGTCTCCAAATTGGGCACATGGCCTGAGCTTGCCCTTTATGCCTTGGAGGTGCTGGCCTGCCCTGCAGCCAGTGTATTGTCTGAACGTGTGTTTAGCACGGCAGTAGGTGGTTATCAAAGAGAAGCGCAGCTGCCTGTCCACAGCCAATGTGGACCAGCTCACGTTCATTAAAAGGCAGGGATCCCACAGGACTTGTCTGTACCTTGTGCAAAATAGACATGTATACCGGCCTTACCCAGCAATTGTTATACTCCAGCGCACTTTCTCTTTGGTTTATTTTTTATATTTCCCAATGTTTTGGGGTCTACCTAAATTTGAACAAAAAAATAAAAAAATAAAATAAAATAAAAACCAAAAACCAGTGTTGGCTACCTCCTCCTCCTCCACCGCCGCTTCCACCTACACCGCCACATCCACGCCTCCTCAACCTCCTACTCCATATGGACCTCCTCCTCCTAGATCAAGATAATATTTTTTTTTTTTTAAGGAATTTATGTTATTTTAAGTCATTTCCCTATACACATTTGTTTGCAGAGCACCTGCCATGCTCTTAACTAGTGATGGACGAACATCTGCCGGGACGGTTCACGAACGCAAACACAATCAAATGTTCACGAACCGCAAGTTTGCGTTGGGTCCTATTAATTTTAATGGCAGGCGAACCTGAAAAACCTTCAGCTCATATTTGCAGCCAAGAAATAATTACTAGAAGTGCACAAATAGTCCCACAACATGGACAGTGATATACCAGCAGTGATGGCCAGTTCGCCAGCGAACACATGCGAGCTGCCATCTTAACTGACAAGTACGGCGATGCACAGGTAAGTCCTTACCTGTGCCTGTGTGTGAGCAGGTCTGAAATGAAATGCGGTCTCCTGGTGCGGGCAGTTCCGAGAACAGCCTGATGAAGGCACCCGGTGGCTGTTCTCGGAACTGCCTGCTCCCGGTGACCGCATTTCATTTCAGACCGGCTCGCGCGCAGGCACAGGAAAGGACTTACCTGTGCATCGCCGGACTTGTCAGTTAAGATGGCAGCTCGCATGTGTTCGCGGGCGAACATGGCGAACTGGCCATCACTGCATACCAGATGTAATTTTTTTTTTCAATGCGAAATATGGGCAATATAATTTTCGCGTACGCGCATGCGCAAATGCACTATACAGTACCCAAATGCACTATAAAGAAAGTATATTGGTATATAACACCCCGCTTCAATCAGTTTTATTGGGGGACGACTGGTATATCACACCAGTAGAAATCATTTGTTCCAATAACGCTTGTCCCTCTATATACCTGCAGTTTTGCAGCAGAACCGCACACAACTGCCGCACAATACAAATGCACTATAATATACACTCACCTAAATAATTATTAGGAACACCTGTTCTATTTCTCATTAATGCAATTATCTAGTCAACCAATCACATGGCAGTTGCTTCAATGCATTTAGGGGTGTGGTCCTGGTCAAGACAGTCTCCTGAACTCCAAACTGAATGTCAGAATGGGAAAGAAAGGTGATTTAAGCAATTTTGAGCGTGGCATGGTTGTTGGTGCCAGACGGGCCGGTCTGAGTATTTCACAATCTGCTCAGTTACTGGGATTTTCACGCACAACCATTTCTAGGGTTTACAAAGAATGGTGTGAAAAGGGAAAAACATCCAGTATGTGGCAGTCCTGTGGGCAAAAATGCCTTGTGGATGCTAGAGGTCAAAGGAGAATGGGCCGACTGATTCAAGCTGATAGAAGAGCAACATTGACTGAAATAACCACTCGTTACAACTGAGGTATGCAGCAAAGCATTTGTGAAGCCACAACACGCACAACCTTGAGGCGGATGGGCTACAATAGCAGAAGACCCCACCGGGTACCACTCATCTCCACTACAAATAGGAAAAAGAGGCTACAATTTGCACGAGCTCACCAAAATTGGACTGTTGAAGACTGGAAAAATGTTGCCTGGTCTGATGAGTCTCGATTTCTGTTGAGACATTCAAATGGTAGAGTCCGAATTTGGCGTAAACAGAATGAGAACATGTATCCATCCTCTGATGGCTACTTCCAGCAGGATAATGCACCATGTCACAAAGCTCGAATCATTTCAAATTGGTTTCTTGAACATGACAATGAGTTCACTGTACTAAAATGGCCCCCACAGTCACCAGATCTCAACCCAATAGAGCATCTTTGGGATGTGGTGGAACGGGAGCTTCGTGCCCTGGATGTGCATCTCTCAAATCTCCATCAACTGCAAGATGCTATCCTATCAATATGGGCCAACATTTCTAAAGAATGTTATCAGCACCTTGTTGAATCAATGCCACGTAGAATTAAGGCAGTTCTGAAGGCAAAAGGGGGTCCAACACCGTATTAGTATGGTGTTCCTAATAATTCTTTAGGTGAGTGTACTTTCTAACATAGAAATTATATTATAACATTGTACAAGGAAGGCAATCCATTAGAATATATATAAAGATAAAACGTAACCTTTAATAATTTTAATATGAGGGTCCATTCACAAGTCCGTAAGTGTTTTGTGGATCCGCAAAACACGGACAACGGCAATGTGCATTCCGCAATTTGTGGACCGCACATCGCCGGCATTATAATAGAAAATGCCTAATCTTGTCTGCAATTGCGGACAAGAATAGGACATGTTCTATTTTTTTGCGGAAACGGAAGCACAGATGCGGAAGTGCGCATCCGCAAATGCGGATGTGGATCCGTAATTGCGGATGTGGATCCGCAAATGCGGATGCGGACAGCAAATTCCGGCCACATTAAAAATTAACGGGTCTGCACCTGTTCCACAGAATTGCGGAACGGATGCGGACCCATTTTGCGGACGTGTGAATGGAAAAGATATCCATCAAAATGAAAATAAATTAAATTATTAAAGTTAAGCAAAAAGCATAGATGTGGTAGGCAATAACAAGTTCTCGGCGGCACTAAATCAGATGCTCGGCGGCCCCAAATCAGAAACCATATGTCCTACCACAATCCGGGGGGTTCCATTGCACATCCATGAATCCAGGAGGGAAAGCAAAAAAACATTCATCCGTGGGCTAGATGATGATGTGGTATTGAAGGACAGGGTGGGCAAAGAACTGTCCCTGATATTGCCCTACAGGGGGGTGCTATTCTGGCCCTGGTAGCCTAACCACAGACCACCCGCCCTGATAAGAGCGACCCCGTCTGGACCCTTATCCTATATAAAAATGGCCCTAGTAAGCCCCTAGCCCATAGGCCCCTGACTTCCAGGTGATCACTATATAGATCTATGTGTTTTTGACTCATTATAAAAGTATATTATAAGTATATCGCACCCCTCTGTGTATCACACATATTAATAGCACACCTATACTAGTCCATAAAATGACTTTTGTGGCCCTATTAGGTAGCGTTTGGTGTCCCTAACAGCCTGGCCCTGCTCCAGGTCACTCAGAGCTGTGCGTTTTATTGATCTTATATAACATTGGTACACATCAGTACCACCCGCAGGGTTTTGTAAAAACAACCAATAACCACGTACAATACAGTAAAACACTCCCACACAAAATCCTCCCCTCTGCCTGTGATACAATTACCTTACACAATGGGTTGATGTAATTTTTACAGGCAGGAGAATATACAATGTCTTCTGTCCTGCAGACAACCGAGGAGTAATTCAATTATCTCTCAGGACAAAGGGAAATCGCCAATACACACATGGAGACAATAGGACAGACATCACTACTCAAATATACAATGTCCCACCCATTACAGTACACATAGACATTTAACATATCCCAAAATGGCACGAATTAGACCAGGGGTTCAAAAGTTTGTAAAAGTCCTTTGTGAACAAAGGAAGCATGGCTGATGAGAGGGCCCATAATCCTGGGGCAAGAGGCTGGCAACCAGGCCCCTCCAAAACCCAGTGGCGAGGTTAGTTTTGCCACACATCTCCCCTTTTCCAAACAGACTAACAGGGTATCTGACCTTCTGCCGGTCAGTGCCCTTGTTTGTCCAGCAGTCCACCCACAAAATAGAAACAGCAGTACAGCCCACCCACAATAAATAGTTACTACACTTGAGCAAGGGATAAACTTGTCCATGTCCAGGTGCCTCACCATGGCTGTGTGGGGTTCTGGTAGACTGCCTTGGTGGGTTGCTGAGTGGGCAGAGACCAGCGGTACTCTGCCCTGGTACCAGCGCTACCACGGAAGTAGCCTGGTTGGAGCCTGGTTGTTGGAGGGGTAGAACGGCTGTTTCCCCTTTAGATACACCGCTCTGCTGTTGTAGGGCGAGACCGACTGTCTCGCCTTTGGCTAAACAGCCCTGTTGCTGGGGGACAGGACCGACTGTCCCTACCCCCTGTGCTGTGAGTGCAGAGACCATGGTCCCACCTGCACTGTTGTGGGGCTTACTGCCTCCCCCTGGTGCGTTAAACTGCCGCTGGGGTATGGAGACTGGGCTCCCAATTCCCTGTACATCACACGGCCGCTGGGGAATGGAGACTGGGCTCCCAATTCCCTGCATATCACACTGCCGCTGGGGAATGGAGACTGGGCTCCCAATTCCCTGTACATCACACGGCCGCTGGGGAATGGAGACTAGGCTCCCAATTCCCTGCATATCACATTGCCGCTGGGGGACAGGACCGACTGTCTCTGCCCCCTGTAACTCAGCCTGCCGCTGGGGAATGGAGACTGGGCTCCCAATTCCCTGCAGGACTGGTGGAGAGACCTCGGTCCTATCTCCACCGGTCACCTGGGGTTCTTCCCAGTAAACCTCCACAATATCCTCCCAGCTGAAGGGCTCTGTACCTGGGTCTGTCATCTTGCTGTCCTGCTGAGCCTTCCCAATGGAGTGGAAGAGATCTCGGTAGTCCTGCTCCAGTTCCCACTCCAGGGTTGCTAGGTGAGCCAGGTCTTTCTCTACCTCCTGGGGGACATCCCTATCCTGGCTAGCCTCCCTCTCATAGAAAATGTCCTGAAGTCTGGACTGTGCAGGGCTCCCGAACTCAGGCTCTGCAAAGGACTCCCATAACAAGCCTTGACCATCAAACTCCTCTCCCTCTGGCTTGTCATACTCAGCTGTTCAGGGTATATACTGTGCCATATACCACCAGAGCGCCTGGTAGGCATCCTCCAGCCATAGCTCCTGCCATACCTGGTGCTCTAGTTCCTTCACCCATTCCTCCAGGGGCTGCTCTCCCAGGAAGGGCATCCGCAGGGACACTTGCTTCTGAAATCGCTGCTCTTCACTGGGGAGACTCTCGCCTCGCTAGTATTGTACATTATCCATGGCCTGGTACCAGATGCCTTTCCTTAATGCGTCCCGGCCATCCAGGTCTTCCGCATCGTATGCCACTGCTGGATCCATCCTGCTGCTGTCAGGGACGCTGTACTGGGACATGCGTTGCCCTCAAATTGTAATTCCAGGGAATGATGTTGCTTTGTAGCTGTCCTTCTGGGCTGTGAGAACGATCCCGCCGCTTGCCACCAATTGTAACGGCATACAAGGAAATGCTCCAAACTCCGAACGGAACCTCACGAATAGCTGCTAGCAGATGAATAGGAAACGCACCCAAGCGGCTTACACTCCTAGCAATCAGTCTCTAACAGCATACAGTGAATCCCCCCAAGAACGAGACGAGGCTCCGTGTTGAGGGTCAAGCAGTGGTCACTCAGAGCTGTGCGTTTTATTGATCTTATATAACATTGGTACACATCAGTACCACCCACAGGGTTTTGTAAAAACAACCAATAACCAAGTACAATACAGTAAAACACTCCCACACAAAATCCTCCCCTCTGCCTGTGATACAATTACCATACACAATGGGTTGATGTAATTATCACAGGCAGGAGAATACACAATGTCTTCTGTCCTGGAGACAACCGAGGAGTAATTCAATTATCTCTCAGGACAAAAGGAAATCGCCAATACACACGTGGAGACAATAGGACAGACATCACTACTCAAATATACAATGTCCCACCCATTACAGTACACATAGACATTTAACATATCCCAAAATGGCACGAATTAGACCAGGGGTTCAAAAGTTAGTAAAAGTCCTTTGTGAACAAAGGAAGAATGGCTGATGAGAGGGCCCATAATCCTGGGGCAAGAGGCTGGCAACCAGGCCCCTCCAAAACCCAGTGGCG
The DNA here is from genome assembly GCF_905171765.1 of Bufo bufo. Taxonomy (NCBI): domain Eukaryota; kingdom Metazoa; phylum Chordata; class Amphibia; order Anura; family Bufonidae; genus Bufo; species Bufo bufo. The sequence continues at coordinate 126,167,106 of NC_053395.1, read as the reverse complement.
AGGTTAGTTTCGCAACACCGAACATCCAGGTGTCCGCTCAACTCTAGTTATTACTTTACATTCCCGATATGTCTACTTTATGTTGGCATCATTTTGTAAATGTCATTTTTTTTTCTTTCTGGAAGTTAGAAGGCTTAGATGTTTAGAAGCAAATTTCAAAAATTTTAAGAAAATTTCAAAAACCCACTTTTTTAACCCCTTAAAGGGAACCTGTCACCAGTTTTATGGTGTCTTAACCACCTCAGCCCCCCTAGCTTAAACACCCTTAATGACCAGGCCATTTTTTACACTTCTGCACTACACTACTTTCACCGTTTATTGCTCGGTCATGCAACTTACCACCCAAATGAATTTTACCTCCTTTTCTTCTCACTAATATAGCTTTCATTTGGTGGTATTTCATTGCTGCTGACATTTTTACTTTTTTTTGTTATTAATCGAAATTTACCGATTTTTTTGCAAAAAAATGACATTTTTCACTTTCAGTTGTAAATTTTTTTTAAAAAAAACGACATCCATATATAAATTTTTCTCTAAATTTATTGTTCTACATGTCTTTGATAAAAAAAAATGTTTGGGTAAAAAAAAAATGGTTTGGGTAAAAGTTATAGCGTTTACAAACTATGGTACAAAAATGTGAATTTCTGCTTTTTGAAGCAGCTCTGACTTTCTGAGCACCTGTCATGTTTCCTGAGGTTCTACAATGCCCAGACAGTAGAAAACCCCCACAAATGACCCCATTTCGGAAAGTAGACACCCTAAGGTATTCGCTGATGGGCATAGTGAGTTCATAGAACTTTTTATTTTTTGTCACAAGTTAGCGGAAAATGATGATTTATTTATTTATTTATTTATTTTTTCTTACAAAGTCTCATATTCCACAAACTTTTGACAAAAAATAAAAACTTCCATGAACTCACTATGCCCATCAAGAAATACCTTGGGGTGTCTTCTTTCCAAAATGGGGTCACTTGTGGGGTAGTTATACTGCCCTGGCATTCTAGGGGCCCTAATGTGTGAGAAGTAGTTTGAAATCAAAATGTGTAAAAAATGCCCTGTGAAATCCGAAAGGTGCTCTTTGGAATGTGGGCCCCTTTGCCCACCTAGGCTGCAAAAAAGTGTCACACATCTGGTATCGCCGTACTCAGGAGAAGTTGGGCAATGTGTTTTGGGGTGTCATTTTACATATACCCATGCTGGGTGAGAGAAATATTTCGGTCAAATGCCAACTTTGTATAAAAAAATGGGAAAAGTTGTCTTTTGCCGAGATATTTCTCTCACCCAGCATGGGTATATGTAAAAAGACACCCCAAAACACATTGCCCTACTTCTTCTGAGTATGGCGATACCAGATATGTGACAGTTTTTTGCAGCCTAGGTGGGCAAAGGGGCCCACATTCCAAAGAGCACCTTTTGGATTTCACAGGGCATTTTTTACACATTTTGATTTCAAACTACTTCACAAGCATTCGTGCCCCTAAAATGCCAGGGCAGTATAACTACCCCACAAGTGATCCCATTTTGGAAAGAAGACACCCCAAGGTATTTCGTGATGGGCATAGTGAGTTCATGGAAGTTTTTATTTTTTGTCACAAGTTAGTGGAATATGAGACTTTGTAAGAAAAAATAAATTTCTCTACTTCTATAATACATAGTAATACGTGCAAAAATAGTTATTACTTTACATTCCCCATATGTCTACTTCATGTTTGGATCATTTTGGGAATGATATTTTATTTTTTGGGGATGCTACAAGGCTTAGAAGTTTAGAAGCAAATCTTAAAATTTTTCAGACATTTTCAAAAACCTATTTTTTAGGGACCAGTTCAGGTTTGAAGTGACTTTGCCAGGCTTACATAATAGAAACCACTTAAAAATGACGCCATTCTAGAAACTACACCCCTTAAGGTATTCAAAACTGATTTTACAAACTTTGCTAACCCTTTAGGTGTTCCACAAGAATTAATGGAAAATAGAGATACAATTTCAAAATTTCACTTTTTTGGCAGATTTTCCATTTTAATAATTTTTTTCCAGTTACAAAGCAAGGGTTAACATCCAAACCAAACTCAATATTTATGGCTCTGATTCTGTAGTTTACAGAAACACCCCATATGTGGTTGTAAACCGCTGTACGGGCACACGGCAGGGCGCAGAAGGAAAGGAATGCCTTACGGTTTTTGGAAGGCAGATTTTGCTGGACTGTTTTTTTTGACACCATGTCCCATTTGAATCCCCCCTGACGCACCCCTGGAGTAGAAACTCAAAAAAAATGGCCCCATTTTAGAAACTAAGGGATAGGGTGGCAGTATTGTTGGTACTAGTTTAGGGTACATATGATTTTTCGTTGCTCTATATTACACTTTTTGTGAGGCAAGATAACAAGAAATAGCTGTTTTGGCACTGTTTTTTTTTTTTTGTTATTTACAACATTCATCTGACAGGTTAGATCATGTGATATTTTTATAGACCAGGTTGTCACGGATACGACGATACCAAATATGTATACTTTTTTTTATTTATGTAAGTTTTACACAATGATTTCTTTTTTGAAGCAAAAAAAATCATGTTTTAGTGTTTCCATAGTCTGAGAACCATAATTTTTTCAGTTTTTGGGCGATTACCTTGGATAGGGTATGATTTTTGCGGGATGAGATGACGGTTTTATTGGCACTATTTAAAATAAAAACTGTGCTAAATAAACAATTTTTTGTCACCTTACATCACAAAAAGTGTAATAGCAAGCGATCAAAAAGTCACACGCACTGTGTGACTTTTTGATCGCTTGCTATTACACTTTTTGTGATGTAAGGTGACAAAAAATTGTTTATTTAGCACAGTTTTTATTTTACATTTTTTACGGTGTTAATCTGAGGGGTTTGGTCATGTGATATTTTTATAGAGCCGGTCGATACGGACGCGGTGATACCTAATATGTATACTTTTTATTTATTTATTTAAGTTTTACACAACGATTTCATTTTTGAAGCAAAAAAAAAATCATGTTTTAGTGTTTCCATATTCTGAGAGCCATAATTTTTTCAGTTTTTGGGCGATTACCTTGGGTAGAGTATGATTTTTGCAGGATTTATTGGCACTATTTTGGGGTGCGTGTGATTTTTTGATCGCTTGCTCTTACACTTTTTGTTATGTAAGGTGACAAAAAATGGTTTATTTAGCACAGTTTTTATTTTTTATTTTTTATTTTTTACGGTGTTCATCTGAGGGGTTAGGTCATGTGATATTTTTATAGAGCTGGCCGATACGAACGCGGCGATACCAAATATGTATACTTTTTTTTATTTATGTAAGTTTTACACAATAACAGCTTTTTTAAAACAAAAAAAATGCTGTTTTAGTGTCTCCATATTCTGAGCCATAGTTTTTTATTTTTTGGGCGATTGTCTCAGTTAGGGGTTCATTTTTTGCGGGATGAGGTGATGGTTAGATTGGTACTATTTTGGTGGGCAAACGCCTTTTTGATCGCTTGCTGTTGTACTGTTTGTGATGAAAGGTGACAAAAAAATTGTTTATTTAGCACAGTTTTTTTTAAGTTTTTTTACGGTGTTCATCTGAGGGGTTAGATCATGTGATATGTTTATAGAGCCGTTCTATATGGACGCGGCGATACCTAATATGTACACTTCCCCCCCCCCCCCTATTTTTTACCAATTTTTTTTAACTTTATTTGGGGAAAATGACATTTTTGTTTATTTTTTACTTTAAACTTTTAATTTTTGAGGGGGGAAACTTTATTTTTTCAACTTTTTTTTTCACTTTATTTTTTGTCCCACTTTGGGACTTGAACTTTTGGGGGTCTAATCTTTTACAATGCATTCCAATACTTCTGTATTGGAATGCATTGGCTGTATGAGTAATACTGTGTGTATTACTCATACAGCTTCCGGGGCATGTGAGATCCAAAACAGAGATGACATGTGAATGAAAAAGTTGCATGACTTCTGTGTTTTGTACCCACTCCTGCTTTTGGCTACCAAATCATAAGCCAATTCTGATAGGACCATACAGGCCTTACAGCTGCTACACAGACAGCATCCGTTGTGCGTCTCATTTTTCCTTCCTTCTGACAGATCATAAATAGTGGCACAGTCATGAAGTGGGGAGGGTCGGAACAGCATGAGAAGTCCACAGAGTGGACCTATAATATAATGGTGAGGTGGAAGTAGCATGAGGAGACCACAGAGTGGCCCAATGACAAAGTCTGAAAGTGGTGGCAATATCAGGAGGCTAAGAGTCGAACAATGACAGAGTGTGGGGGTGGCGACCGCATTAGGAGGCCACAGAGTCGCTAGGTGACATAGTGTGGAGGTTGCGGCAGCATGAGGAGACCACAGAGTGACCCAATGACAGAGTCTGAAGGTGGCAGATGCATCAGGAAGCCACAGAGTGGCACAATGACAGAGTCTGTAGGTGGTGGCAGCATGAGAAGGCCACAGAGTGGCACAATGACAGAGTCTGGAGGTGGGTGGCAATACCAGTACCCGATGAAGATGGTAAGTGAAAGAAAGAGCACTTGGCATCAGATGTGTGGCATCAGGCGGGTGTCAGCATAAGAATAGTAGCTGAGGCAGGTAGCCAAAAGAAACTGGTCTCTTTTGTCAAAGTGTTGGTATGACACCATGGATGATCTTGTCTGATGCATGAGGCATTGGTGGGTGGAAATCCTGGCTGATCCACACCTGATTCATCTTGACAAAGGTCAGTCTCTTCACATTTTGGGTGGACAGGCGAGTTCTTCTTGGGGTAACTATGGCCCCCGCTGCACTAAACACCCGCTCTGATGCCACACTACTGGCCTGACAGCTTTTCAGGGCAAACTCTGCTATTTGTGGCCACAAATCCAGTTTGGCTGCCCAGTAGTCCAGTGTATCTTCAATGTGGGGTGGCAGGGTGCTGTCCAAGTATGCCAACACCTACTGGTGCAGGTCCTGCTCTATGTCTAGCTGCAGGTGAGTAGTTTCTTCACTATGCAGGATAAGTAAGCTGCTCATCAGCGACTGTAGACTCAGGCTGCTGCTGATGAAACTGGTACTGCTCCTGCCACCCTATCCCACTCCAGCAGCTATGGCAGTGGAATGTGAGCACAGAGAGCTCCACTGGTCAGACCTACTAGAGGATGAACGATGGCGCAGATAGGCATAGCCCAACTGACTACAAAGGATGTCTCTATAGTAGTTCACTTTGTCCTCCATCTCAGCGGGTGTAAAAAGGCCCCCATTTTGGACTGGTAGCGAGGGTCCAACAAGTTGGAGAGCCAGAAGTTATCCCTCTGCTGAATGGTGACAATTCGGCTGTCACTACCCAAGCAACTGAGCATACATCAGGCCATTTGCGCAAATGACTCGGAGGGACTCCCTGCCTCCATCTCCACTCCATACTGCCATGGTGTGCCTGGGTAATCTGCCTCGTCTTCCTCATCTCCCTCTTGCTTCTCTGGCTGCTTCTGCTCCTCCTCTCCTGTCACTAGAGATGTCCGAACAATTCGCCGGCGAACAGTTCCCGGCGAACATAGCTTGTCCGCGTTCTCCGCGGCGGGCGAACATATGCGATGTTCGGTCCGCCCCCTATTCGTCATCATTAAGTAAACTTTGATCCTGTACCTGACAGTCAGCAGACACATTCCAGCCGATAAGCATCATACCCTTCCTCCCAGACCATCCCACCTCCTGGACAGCATCCATTTTAGATTCATTCGGGAGCTGCAGTCTTAGTGAGAGGAGGGACAGTGTAGCTGCTGCTGATTTAATAGGGAAATCGATAGCTAGGCTAGTGTATTCAGTGTCCACTACAGTCCTGAAAGACTCATCTGATCTCTGCTGTAAGGACAGCACCCCAAAAAGCCCTTTTTAGGGCTAGTACATCAGTCTGCTTTTTTTTTTTTTTGTGTAATCTAATTACAGTTGCCTGTCAGTGTGTGTGTCAGGCTCACAGCGTATACTGTGCCCACTTGCCTAGTGCCACCACTCATATCTGGTGTCACAGTAGCTTGCATTTTTAAAAAAACTAACTTTTTTGTCTGTAATATAATAGTGTGTTTTTCAGGCCCTGCAAGTGCACAGTGTCAACTATTTTGACAGTAAAATAATAGCAGTCAGTTGCCTGCATGCGTTTTTTTTTACAGGCCCTGCAAGTGCACAGTGTCACCAGCGCAACTCATATCTGGTGTCACAGTAGATTACATTTTAAATAAACAAACAATTTTGACTGTGAAATAATAGCAGTCAGTTGCCTGCACGCGTGTGTGTGTTTCAGGCCCTGCAAGTGCATAGTGTCACCAGCACAACTCAAATCTTGTGTCACAGTAGATTACATAAAAAAATAAAATAAAAAATTGGACTGTGAAATAATAGCAGTCAGTTGCCTGCATGTGTATCACGGTCGGCGTGACTATCACATACGTGACACAGAGGGAGGGAACAAGGAAGGCCCTGCCCAAGTGAGAGGGAAGGTGGTGACCCCTGACTCATCTAGCGGCTGGCACCTGGCTGCCCGGACGTCCCTAGACGGGTTCCTCACCCGTACGCCGATCATGTGCCTAAAGCCCTGGCTTTCCCTAAGCTGAGCCCTAGACAGTGAACAGGGCGGTGGGAACACTAGTCCGCACCACTAGCTCTAAAGGAAAACACCAAGGGAAGGACAGACAATACAAACTCAACATATAATCCCAGGTGGGCGACAACAGGATACAACAAGAAGCCCAACAGGGATCCGAAGGGTAGCACTCTGGAACGACAACCAGGATTCACAACTCCAGTGGGTCAGTATAGATGTCCAGGCAGGAAGCTCTATAACTGGCAACTAGAGAAGTGTGAGGGGAGAATATAAGGAGGTTGGGAGTGGCAGACAAGAAACAGCTGAGGAGGAGAAGCTACGGATCCCTGATTGAGACAAAAAGGATAGCAAGGCAAACACAGAAAACAATCACTAAGAAACAACGTGATCTTTAGATATAGAGCGCGCAGCCACCCGCTGCGATCTCCTGACCCCGGGTATAACGGAGTCAGACGTGGCTCTTGATACCCTCGTGACAGTACCCCCCCTTTCACGAGGGGCCTCCGGACACTCAGGACCAGGTCTCTCAGGATGAGAGGCATGGAAAGCCTGAATTAACCTGTTGGTGTTTACCTCTGACGCTGGAACCCACATTCTTTCCTCGGGACCGTAACCCCTCCAATGCACCAGATACTGAAGAGAGCGGCGGACCCGACGAGAATCAACAATTCTGGCTATTTGAAACTCCAGATTACCATCCACAATAACAGGAGGAGGTGGCAGCGGTGATGGTTCTAGAGGTGGAACATACTTCTTGAGTAACGATTTATGGAAGACGTTATGGATCTTAAAAGTCTGAGGTAGCTCCAGGCGAAAAGCCACAGGGTTAATGATGGCTACTATTTTATAAGGACCAATGAACCTAGGGCCCAGTTTCCAAGAGGGAACCTTCAACTTAATATTTCTAGTAGACAACCACACATAGTCATTCACCCCTAGGTCCGGACCTGGCGACCGTTTCTTATCGGCCATGCATTTATATTTACCACTCATCTTTTTCAAGTTAACTTGCACCTTCTGCCATACCGATGAAAGAGATGAAGAAAACCTTTCCTCTTCGGGAACCCCAGAAGACCCCCCCTCTTTGAAAGTACAAAATTGGGGATGAAAACCGTATGCACCAAGGAATGGTGACTTGCCAGTGGACTCCTGATAATGATTATTTATGGCAAACTCAGCTAACGGTAAATATGATGACCACAACTCTTGGTTTTCAGACACAAAACACCTTAAATATGTTTCTAGGTTTTGGTTGGTACGCTCAGTCTGTCCATTCGACTGAGGGTGGAAAGCTGAGGAAAAGGACAAGTGTACCCCCAAACGGGAACAAAAAGCTTTCCAAAACTTAGAAATAAACTGGGTTCCCCGATCCGAAACCACATCGGAAGGGACCCCGTGAAGCTTCACGATTTCACTGATAAACACCTGAGCAAGAGTTTTAGCATTAGGAAGTGCGGGTAGCGCAATAAAGTGTACCATTTTGCTAAACCTGTCTACTACTACCAAAATAACTGTTTTACCCGCAGACAACGATAAGTCAGTGATGAAATCCATTGACAGATGTGTCCATGGCCTATTGGGGATAAAAAGTGGCAATAAAGACCCTGCTGGACGTGTATGAGAGACTTTCGCGCGTGCACAAGTAGAGCAGGTAGACACGAAATCCATTACATCCTGACGCAACCTTGGCCACCAAAAACGACGAGATAATAGCTCCAAGGTTGCTTTACTACCCAGGTGCCCAGCAAGTGCCGAATTATGATGTTCTTTTAATAATTCAAGACGCAGGTTTAACGGTACAAACAATTTCTCTGAGGGGCAAGAGGCCGGGGCGTCCCCCTGGGCCTCTAACACCTTTCCCTCTAGAACAGAGTGTACAGCAGAGACAACCACTCCTCTTTGTAAAATAGGTACCGGATCACTAACATCACCCCCTCCAGGGAAACTACGAGATAACGCGTCTGCCTTGGTATTTTTTGCCCCAGGACGATAGGTGATTACAAAGTTAAATCTGGTAAAGAATAGCGACCACCTAGCTTGTCTAGGGGTGAGACGCTTAGCCGATTCTAGGTACAGAAGGTTTTTGTGATCCGTAATCACCGTGACGGGGTGGATTGCTCCCTCTAAGAAGTGACGCCACTCTTCAAGCGCCAGTTTAATCGCCAACAGTTCCCTATTTCCAACATCATAGTTCTTCTCTGCAGAAGATAATTTTTTGGAAAAGAAAGCGCAAGGGAGCCATTTGCCAGGAGACGGACCCTGAGACAATACAGCCCCCACTCCCACCTCTGACGCATCTACCTCAACAATAAAAGGCTGGGAGACATCAGGTTGAATTAGAACAGGTGCCGAGGTAAACCTCTCTTTTAGAGAGGAAAATGCATTTTTAGCGGCGTCAGACCATTTGGAAAAATCAGTCCCCTTCCTAGTCATGTCGGTAAGGGGTTTAACGATCACTGAATAATTTTTAAGAACTTTCTATAGAAATTTGAGAAACCCAAAAACCGTTGTAGGGCTTTAAGGTTCTCAGGAAGATCCCAATCTAAAATTGCCTGGACCTTCCCAGGATCCATACGGAAACCTGAAGCAGATAATAGATATCCCAGGAACTGTATTTCCTGAACGGCGAAGACACATTTTTCAATTTTCGCATATAATTTATTCGTCCGTAGGACCTGCAGTACTTGCCTGACATGCACCTCATGTGTTTTCAGATCAGCCGAATAAATTAAGATATCATCTAGGTATATGACTACAAACCTGCCGATGAGATGACTAAAAATATCATTAACGAAATGTTGGAAGACAGCGGGGGCATTGGTCAGACCGAAAGGCATAACTAGATTTTCATAATGCCCCTCAGGGGTGTTAAAAGCTGTCTTCCACTCATCCCCTTCCCTGATACGAATCAGATTGTAGGCCCCCCTAAGATCAAGTTTGGAGAACCACCTAGCACCCGCAATCTGATTAAAAAGGTCAGGAATGAGAGGAAGAGGGTATGGGTCTCGGATGGTTATCTGGTTTAGCTCACGGAAATCTAGGCAAGGACGCAGGCCCCCATCTTTCTTTTTAACAAAGAAAAACCCTGCAGCCACGGGTGAAGAAGAGGGTCTGATGTGTCCCTTAGCCAGACTCTCGGAGATATAATCTTTCATGGCTTGTCTCTCGGGACCCGAAAGATTATACAACCTGGACTTGGGTAATTTTTCCCCGGGAATCAGGTTAACCGGGCAATCATAAGGACGATGAGGTGGTAGCTTCTGACAACCCTTTTCAGAAAAAACGTCCTCAAAGTCCGAAATAAATGTAGGTAGGGAAGCTATGGAGGCGATTAAGCAATTGTTATTTAAGCAATTCTCTCTGCAATGCTCACTCCACTCCAATATCTCCCTGGCCTGCCAATCCACCACTGGATTGTGCGCTACCAACCAGGGAAGACCCAATACCACAGGAGAGGGAAGGCCCTCCAGAACGTAACATGAAAGACACTCATTATGGTGGTCCCCTACCCGAAGGTGTAAATTATGAACAATGTGGGTGAGGTTTCTCTGAGACAGAGGAGCCGAATCTATAGCGAATACGGGAATAGGTCTCTGCAGCGTACAGAGAGACAAACCCATAGTGCGGGCAAAATGGGCATCTATCAAATTTACCCCTGCTCCACTGTCTAGAAAAAAAGAAATAGACTCCGTCTTAACACCAAAAACAATAACCGCTGGTAACACAAATTGAGATGTTCGTATAGAGGAAACGTATACCCCCCGGCTGACATCCTCCGCACAGCCTGGGGTTAGTAGTTTTCCGACGGTCTTTTGTTTTTGAGAAAGGAGGGACAGACATTAATGAAATGACCCTTCCCCCCACAGAAAAAACAAGCCCCCCCCCCTACGGCGAACCTCAGGAGGACGGACCTGACGAGAAGTTCCGCCTAGCTGCATAGGCTCATCTAAGTCAGTACAGACTAATTGTTGCTTGGGAGAGATAACCAATTGCTCAGGAATTTTCGATCTCTCCTTAAGACGCCTATCTATTCTGATAGAGAGGGACATAACAGCATCAAGGGAAAGGGGGGTCTCATACAGCGCCAGTGCATCCTTAACCCTTTCAGATAACCCAGAGCAGAACTGACTCCTGAGAGCCGGGTCGTTCCACTGAGTATCCGTAGCCCACCTACGGAACTCTGAGCAATATTCCTCTGCTGACCGATCTCCCTGTAGGAGTCTCCGTAACTTTGACTCAGCCAGGGCGACTCGGTCGGGGTCATCATATATGAGACCCAAAGCCCCAAAAAATCCCTCCACTGACCGGAGAGCCTGGGAACCAGGGGGTAACGAGAACGCCCAGGATTGTGGGTCCCCCTGAAGCAGGGAAATGACAATCCCTACCCGCTGTTCTTCATTACCTGAGGAGTAAGGGCGCAACTTAAAGTATAATTTGCAGGCCTCACGGAACGTCGCAAATTTGTCCCTTCCCCCAGAAAATCTGTCAGGAAGAACAACCTTGGGTTCTGTAACAACCTGGTTACCCATAGCAACCGCTGGGGGTGCGGTCTGCTGCATTTGCTGCTGTTGTTGGAGGACAGACGACTTCAATCCTGCCACCTCCAAAGACAGGCCTTGAAGCTGTTTTGCCAAGGCAGCAATAGGATCCATATTGGATTCTAAGTAGAGAAAAAAAAACAACAAAAAGAAAAAAAAAATGTATTTATTTTTTCTCAAAAAGTAAAGGCCAGTTATAATATCACGGTCGGCGTGACTATCACATACGTGACACAGAGGGAGGGAACAAGGAAGGCCCTGCCCAAGTGAGAGGAAAGGTGGTGACCCCTGACTCACCTAGCGGCTGGCACCTGGCTGCCCTGACGTCCCTAGACGGGTTCCTCACCCGTACGCCGATCATGTGCCTAAAGCCCTGGCTTTCCCTAAGCTGAGCCCTAGACAGTGAACAGGGCGGTGGGAACACTAGTCCGCACCACTAGCTCTAAAGGAAAACACCAAGGGAAGGACAGACAATACAAACTCAACATATAATCCCAGGTGGGCGACAACAGGATACAACAAGAAGCCCAACAGGGATCCGGAGGGTAGCACTCTGGAACGACAACCAGGATTCACAACTCCAGTGGGTCAGTATAGATGTCCAGGCAGGAAGCTCTATAACTGGCAACTAGAGAAGTGTGAGGGGAGAATATAAGGAGGTTGGGAGTGGCAGACAAGAAACAGCTGAGGAGGAGAAGCTACGGATCCCTGATTGAGACAAAAAGGATAGCAAGGCAAACACAGAAAACAATCACTAAGAAACAACGTGATCTTTAGATATAGAGCGCGCAGCCACCCGCTGCGATCTCCTGACCCCGGGTATAACGGAGTCAGACGTGGCTCTTGATACCCTCGTGACAATGTGTGTGTGTGTGTTTCGTGCCCTGCAAGTGCATAGTGTCACCAGCGCAACTCAAATCTTGTGTCACAGTAGATTACATTTAAAAAAAACAAAACAATTTTCACTGTGAAATAATAGCAGTCAGTTGCCTGCACGCGTTTTTTTTTACAGGCCCTGCAAGTGCACAGTGTTACCAGCGCAACTCATATCTGGTGTCACAGTAGATTACATTTAAAAAAAAACAAACAATTTTGACTGTGAAATAATAGCAGTCAGTTGCCTGCACGTGTGTGTGTGTTTCAGGCCCTGCAAGTGCATAGTGTCACCAGCGCAACTCAAATCTTGTGTCACAGTAGATTAAATAAAAAATATATATATAAATTTGACTGTGAAATAATAGCAGTCAGTTGCCTGCACGCGTGTGTGTGTTTCAGGCCCTGCAAGTGCATAGTGTCACCAGCGCAACTCATATCTGGTGTCAAAGTAGATTACATTTTAAAAAAAACAACAATTTTGACTGTGAAATAATAGCAGTCAGTTGCCTGCACGTGTGTGTGTGTTTCGTGCTCTGCAAGTGCATAGTGTCACCAGCGCAACTCAAATCTTGTGTCACAGTAGATTACATAAAAAAATATATATATATATTTGACTGTGAAATAATAGCAGTCAGTTGCCTGCACGCGTGTGTGTGTTTCAGGCCCTGCAAGTGCATAGTGTCACCAGCGCAACTCAAATCTTGTGTCAAAGTAGATTACATTTTGAAAAAAAACAACAACAATTTTTACTGTGAAATAATAGCAGTCAGTTGCCTGCACGTGTGTGTGTGTTTCGTGCCCTACAAGTGCATAGTGTCACCAGCGCAACTCAAATCTTGTGTCACAGTAGATTACATTTAAAAAAATATAATATTTTGACTGTGAAATAATAGCAGTCAGTTGCCTGCACGCGTGTGTGTGTTTCAGGACCTGCAAGTGCATAGTGTCACCAGCGCAACTCATATCTGGTGTCAAAGTGGATTACATTTAAAAAAACAAAACAATTTTGACTGTGAAATAATAGCAGTCAGTTGCCTGCACATGTGTGTGTGTTTCGTGCCCTGCAAGTGCATAGTGTTACCAGCGCAACGCAAATCTTGTGTCACAGTAGATTACATTTAAAAAAACTAAAAATTTTGACTGTGAAATAATAGCAGTCATTTGCCTGCACACATGTGTGTGTTTCAGGTCCTGCAAGTGCATAGTGTCACCAGCGCAACTCAAATCTTGTGTCACAGTAGATTACATTTAAAAAATAAATACAATTTTGACTGTGAAATAATAGCAGTCAGTTGCCTGCACGTGTGTGTGTGTTTCAGGACCTGCAAGTGCATAGTGTCACCAGCGCAACTCATATCTGGTGTCAAAGTAGATTACATTTAAAAAATATATATAATTTTGACTGTGAAATAATAGCAGTCAGTTGCCTGCACGCGTGTGTGTGTTTCAGGCCCTGCAAGTGCATAGTGTCACCAGCGCAACTCAAATCTTGTGTCACAGTAGATTACATTTAAAAAAGAAAAATTAATTTTGACTGTAATAGATTGAATAGCAGTTAGTTGTCTGCAAGTGTGTGTGTCAGGCCTACAGCGTCTACTCTGCCAACTTCTGCCAGTGCACAGTGCCACTCATATCTGGTGTCACAGTAGCTTGCACGCATAGTACAACTAAACTAATCTAAATAAAATGACAGGCAAAGGAAGGCCACCCCGCAGGGGCCGTCGTGGTCGTGGTGCTGTGCACGTACCCTGAACTCGAAAAGTTCTGAAAACATAGTTGACTGGCTAAAACAGGACATCCCAATCTTCTACAGCTTCCGCTCGGAACCTTGACGCACTATCCTCCTCCAGCTCAGCTTCGGGCACCTCTCAAGTTACCACTCGCCCGCCTGTCGCCACCACCAACACTAGCACCACAGCTGCTTCACTTGATCTGTCAGAGGAGTTATTTACACATCAGTTGGAAGAAATGAGTGATGCGCAACCATTATTGCCAGAGGATGTAGATAACAGGGATATGTCTCAGTCAGGCAGCATTACACACATGGACGTACGGTGTGATGATGATGATGTTGTACCCGCTGCAGCTTCCTTTGCTGGGTTGTCAGATACAAGTGAAGCGGTTGATGATGACGATGTGTCCGTGGATGTGATGTGGGTGCCCGCTCGAAGAGAGGAAGAACAGGGGGAAAGTTCATATGGGTAGACAGAGAGGAGGAGGAGACGAGTTGGAAGCAGGGGGAGTTCGTCGCAAGGAGCTAGTGGCACAGTCAGACAGCATGCATCGGCACCCGGGGTCAGCCAGACAGCACACCAATCAACGCATGCTGTTGCCACCACCAGAATGCCGTCATTGCAGAGATCATCAGTGTGGCATTTTTTTTGTGTGTCTGCCTCTGACAACAGCGATGCCATTTGCAACCTGTGCCAAAAGAAACTGAGTCGTGAGAAGTCCAACACCCACATATGTACAACTGCTTTGCGAAGGCACATGATCTCAAATCACAAACGCCTACGGGATCAACACATGAGTACAAGCAGCACACAAACTCAAAGCCGCCATCCTTCTCCTGGTACAGCATCTTCAGCCATGTCAACCACTGCTGTCCTCCTTGCCCCCTCTCAACCATCCGCCACTCCGTCTCTCGCCTTGAGCAGTTCCTGCTCATCTTCCCACAGTCAGGTGTCTGTCAAGGACATGTTTGAGCGTAAGAAGCCAATGTCACAAAGTCACCCCCTTGCCCGGCGTCTGACAGCTGGATTGACGGAATTCTTAGCCTGCCAGCTTTTACCATACAAGCTGGTGGAGTCTGAGACCTTCCAAAAATTTGCAGCTATTGGGACACCGCAGTGGAAGGTACCCGGCCGAAATTTCTTTGCACAAAAGGCAATCCCCAACCTGTACTCGATTGTGCAAAAGGAAGTGATGGCATGTCTGGCACACAGTGTTGGGGCAAGGGTCCCTCTGACCACTGATACCTGGTCTGCAAAGCACAGTCAGGGCAGGTATATCACCTACACTGCGCATTGGGTAAACATGCTGACGGCTGCCAAGCATGTGATGCGTGGCTCTGCAGAGGAGTTGGTGACACCGCCACGACTTGCAGGCAGGCCTGCTGCCACCTCCTCTACTCCTCCTACTCCATCCTCTTCCATAACCTCCTCGGCTGAGTCCTCTTCTGCTGCTGCGTCTTGCTCCACATCAACTGCACCCCCTCAGCTCCCGAGGGGCTATTCCACATCCCGGATATGACAGTGTCACGCCGTCTTGGGGTTGACTTGCCTGAAAGCAGAGAGTCACACCGGACCAGCTCTCCTGTCCTCCCTGAACGAACAGGTGCATCAGTGGCTGAATCCGCACCAACTGGAGATAGGCAAAGTGGTGTGTGACAACGGAAGCAATTTGCTGGCGGCATTGAATTTGGGCAAGTTGACACATGTGCCGTGAATGGCACATGTGTTGAATCTGATTGTACAGCGCTTTGTGCATAAGTACCCAGGCTTACAGGACGTCCTCAAGCAGGCCTGGAAGATGTGTGGCCATTTCAGGCGTTCCTACACGGCCATGGCGCACTTTACAGATATCCAGCGGCGAAACAACATGCCAGTGAGGCGCTTGATTTGCGACAGCCCGACACGTTGGAATTCAACACTCCTAATGTTTGACCGCCTGCTCCAACAAGAAAAAAACGTCAACGAGTATTTGTATGACCGGGGTGCTAGGACAGCCTCTGCGGAGCTGAAAATTTTTTTGCCACGTTACTGGACGCTCATGCCTGTAGGCTCATGCGCCCTTTTGAGGAGGTGACAAACCTAGTCAGTCGCACCGAAGGCACCATCAGCGACATCATCCAATTTGTTTTCTTTCTGGAGCATGCCCTGCGAAGAGTGCTGGATCAGGCCGTAGATGAGCGTGAAGAGGAAGAGGAAGAGTTGTGGTCACCATCACCACCAGAAACAGCCTTTTCAGCATCGCTTGCTGGACCTGCGGCAACGCTGAAAGAGGAGTGTGAGGAAGAGGAGTCAGAGGAGGAATGTGGCTTTGAGGAGGAGGAAGAAGAGCAACTAAAACAGGCATCCGAGGCTGCTCGTTGTCACCTATCTGGTACCCGTGGTGTTGTACGTGGCTGGGGGGAGGAACGGGACATGAGTAGCTCGGCATCCAACCTTGTGCAAATGGGGTCTTTCATGCTGTCGTGCCTGTTGAGGTACCCTCGTATAAAAAGGCTGAAGGAGAACGACCTGTACTGGGTGGCCACGCTACTAGACCCCCGGTATAAGCAGAAAGTGCCTGAAATGTTACCGAATTACCGCAAGTCGGAAAGGATGCAGCAGTTCCAAAATAAATTAAATAAAAAGTATACTTTACACAGCATATAAGGGTGATGTCACAGCACAACGGGAATCTAACAGGGGAAGAGGTGAAAGTAATCCTCCTACCACGACCACGCCAGCAAGGACAGGCGCTTTACAGATGTGATGTTGATGGAGGACATGTGGAGCTTTTTAAGTCCTACGCATCGCCACAGCCCTTCGGGGTCCACCCTCAGAGAACTACTCGACCGACAGGTAGCAGACTACCTCGCCTTAACTGCAGATATCGACACTCTGAGGAGCGATGAACCCCTTGACTACTGGGTGTGCAGGCTTGACCTGTGGCCTGAGCTATCCCAATTTGCGATAGAACTTCTGGCCTGCCCCGCTTCAAGTGTCCTGTCAGAAAGGACCTTCAGTGCAGAAGGAGGTATTGTCACTGAGAAGAGAAGTCGCCTAGGTCAAAAAAGTCTAGATTACCTCACCTTTATTAAGATGAATGAGGCATGGATCCCGAAGGGACTGACAGTGGGCGATACATTTGACTAATAAAGGCCTGGTGATGAGGTGAGCTGCCTTGGGTTAAAAATGGTCCACACGCTGCTGTATTTTATCTCTGCATGCCGGATGACTTGCATGACTTATCTGCCACCAACTAGGGTTCAAGCCAAAATGTTTTAGTGCACTTTCTGCCTGGAAAACATAAATTTTTCTGGACGCTGCTACAGCAGCGGCTGCAACAATACCTAATTTTTCAGGCATGTGTACATGCCTCATTTTTCTGGCCTCTGGTGCTGCACTGTGGCTGCAAAAACAAAACAAAAAAAAGGCACATACATGTGTCAATTCCCCTTCGTGATCGTTACCTTGTTGTGGTGAAGGGGCTTGCGTATCACAATGAAGCGACCACCTCTATGAGTGTGTTGGCAATGGCAATGTTGGCACACCCCAGATGATAAGGTCGTTGCTTCATTGTGAACAGACCAAAAGCGATCGGCTGGATAATTTTGCATAGAAAAAACATTAATTTTCTTTGTGATCATCTAAGGTGATCATTAAAGCCTACTAGGCCAACAATGGGCCCACACTGCAGAATCATTGTTTTCTGGGTCACTTAACTGTCACTGAAATACCTCAGTCAGCACGACCATAGGCTTTGAAAAACCGCCATCGCCTGCAATCTCCCAAACGTGCGCACAAGCACAGTCATCACTACACCAAGATTGACGCATAGAGGAATAAAATGTATGTCATGAGTGTGTCAACTATTGACAACTCTTTGCGGTTGTCTAAAATCTATTCCATACACGTCCCCTGATAGGGGACGTAACAGGGATTAAACTGATAGGAATAGTACTACTTAAACAAACCACTCATATCTGGTGGCAGAGTACATTGCAAGGCGTACGCGCAGTGCCCCAAATTGGAAGTAAGAGGACCGACCAAGCATCTTTTTCCATCTCCCGGTTCCTGAAATCTATTCCATACACCGGCCCCTGATAGGGGACAAAACAGAGATTAAACTGTTAAGAACAGATTTTTTTGGCCGCGTTACTGAACACTCATGCACAATGGCTGTAGGCTCATTTGTCCTTTTTGTGGAGGTGACAAACTTGGTCAGTCAAACCCAAGGCAACATCATCGACATCATCCCATATGCGTTTTTTCTGGAGCGTGCCCTGCGAAGAGTGCTGGATCAGGCCGTAGATGAGCATGAAGAGGAAGAGTTGTGGTCACCATCACCACCAGAAGCAGCCTTGTCGTCATCGATTGCTGGACCTGCGACAATGCAGAGAGAGGAGTCTGAAGAAGAGGAGTCAGAGGAGGAAAGTGGCTTTGAGGAGGTGGAAGACCAACCACAGCAGGCGTCCCAGGGGGCTTGTTGTCACCTTTCAGGGACTCTTTCTGTTGTACGTGGCTGGGTGGAGGAAGAGACCTTCAATGACGTCAGTGAGGACAAGGAACGGGACATGGCTAGCTTGGTATCCAACCTTGTGCAAATGGTTGTGCAAATGGTGAGTTTGCGGTTGTGCAAATGGACTGTTTGCGGTTGTTTGCGGTGCGTTAAACGGGGAGTTTGGTCTGTCACTGTGAAGCGGGCATAACCCTTACACTACCTGATCATACCTGATGTTTTAAAGCACATTATTCCAAACAATTTAGGAATGTTAGGTGATTTATGCCCTTTATGGATTAAAACCCGACTCTGCGTCAACTATGTAATTTTCCATGGGAGTTTTGCCATGGATCCCCCTCCGGCATGCCACAGTCCAGGTGTTAGTCCCCTTGAAACAACTTTTCCATCACTATTGTGGCCATAAAGAGTCCCTATTGAAGTCTATGGCGGTTCGCCCAGTTCGCCCGTTCGCGAACATTTGCGAAAATTCGCGTTCGCCGTTCGCGAACAGAAAATCTTATGTTTGCGACATCTCTACCTGTTACTTGTGTCGAAAAACCACCCATTTCGCTACACATTGCTTTTGGTCTAATGTCCTCCTCCAGTTCAGCCCCCACAGGGCTCATGTGGCCATGAGATCTAGGCGCCACGTCTCCAGTTTTTTCTGAATAGCCATATGTAGCAACATCTGTTCCAGGACAAGAAGCAGTGTAATGACATCGTTCATTATTTTGTCGTGGCGAGTGACAAATAATGTGGCATCCTTAAACGGCCTGAGCAAATAGCAGGTGTCACACATGTGCTGCCACTGGCTGACATCGAAGTTACACAGGGGAGTACTCCTGTCCGCTTGGATCATCAGGAAATCATTGATGACCTTTCTCTGTTCGTACAGTCCATCCAACATATGGAGGGTGGAATTCCAACGGGTGGAAACATTGCATATCAGCATTGTGAGAAATATGGATTATCATTTATTGGCAGCCCTAATTGTCATTTGATTCACCTTTTGGCATGTGCACAGTCAGTGTACATGCAAAATATGTTCTCACCCCCCAGCCATCTGATGTCAGCTAGCAAGGGAGGAAGACTCAGGGGTCCAGGCTTCAAGGAGGCCCTAGGTGGATAAAGTCACACCTCAACCAGCCAGGTTGGAGGCAAGCTATTCCTTCAGGAAAACCCCTAGCAGGAGGTCTCAGCCCTTGCCCAGGATCAATGATACCTCCCAGACATGTTGGCACCTACATTTCATAAGGAATTATGAATCGCCCGTCCATCCCAGGCATAATTTGTTTATCTTTTTGCAGTCCTGGGGCAAAGCCGAACATCCACGTAGTCATGGCTTGATGCTAGGATGTCGGGAGGGGAGAAATACATATCTCCCCACAGAAACCAAATAATGGTACCATGCTAGGACTCTAGTTGTTGCCGAAACCCAGACAGATCAATTGAGCCCTGAACCATCTTCCTGTGACATTCTGGTCTGGGGCTATGAGCTCTAAGGGGTTTTATGGGTCATTTGTTGCCAGCACCAGAGAAGGAGGGGTGGACCCTTCCCAGAGGAGGGGAGAGGCTAGCTACAGGTCATAAGCCCATGCAAGCCAGCGGGTGGTGTCTTTACTGAAGGGGGTCACATGGTGCCAATGTGTTTGGAGAGACCGCGAACCAGCTGACATCACTGTCCCCACATGACTGCAGCCAAGGGCTATTCCACCCTTATCACCCTAAGGAACTTTCATCTACCCGGTAACTGACTTTTGCTCTGCTTAACCCTGTTGTACCTATATCACCTGTATCTGTAACCTCAGACCACTGTATATATTCTCTGTGTATATTGTGTTATATCTAGTGTGCCCTTAAGGCGATTAAATATATAATTTAATCTTGTGCTATCTTGTATCTCGATCACGAATCCCCACGTCCGTGTTTTGGCCTAGTTATAAGCTACCGCGGGTTGGTTTCTCCCCCTATATAATCCCGTTAGCGGACCAGGCTTATATCAAATGAGAAGCTGGTGGCAGATTTCCCGGGCTGAGACAGCGCTGTTTTCACTGCAGCAGTGAAAAGGATCTCTCAGCTTGTTGCCTTTCTGTGCCCGCATGGACAGGAGGTGTCCATGTAAACTGTACCAAGCTGACCTTACCTGCTCCTCTGGAGGGCGTAACTTCACGCTTTGCTAACCTGTGACCATACCGCGTCTCGTGATCCCGACGTAGGTGACGTCAAGCGGGCACAAGGTCTGGTATTCATCACAAGCCTATGTTGGGGGATGCCGTTCTGCGGCTGCAGCTCAAGGAGGGTGTGCTTTGCGGTGTACGAGTGGTTGAAATGCATGCAAAGGTCCTGGCCATTTTTATGTCTGGAAGACTGGGTGGAAGACTTCAGGAAACGCTTGACAACCAGATTGAATACGTGGTGATGATCAAGTATGCTCAGCAGAACACCTGTGCTCGAGCACCATGCTCGAGTCTCCTCCCCGCACGTAAGTACGTGCAGGTAAGTACTGCCCTCACTGTAATGCCAGTATCCATGTTGGCTACTGGCATTACAGTAATTGGCTGGCCGGAACGCGTCATCGGGTGCTATATAACACCTGATTACGCATGTTTGGTTCATTCGTAGTCAGGGAGAGCTGAGCATAGGAAGGGACAGAGTGTAGGGAGTGTAATAGAATTTTTTTTTGTACAAAAACGCTTTTCAAAGACCCAAAAGTCCTTAAAAGGACTATTTGTGTGTGACAGCAGTAATATATGTATGTAGAGCAACCTGCGCTAAATTGCTCAGTGTTAGGGAATGCTGTGCATAGGAAAATGTAGGGAGTTTAATAGGAAGATTTTTATACAAAAAACTTTTCAGAGATCAAAAAGTCCTTTTTAGGACTATTGTGTGTGACAGCAGCAATATATATTTTCAGCGCATCCTGCGCTAAATACCGTAAAACAATAAGAAACAGTCTCTCAAACGTTGTAGGGTACTTATCGTCACTGCAGATCCACCGTGTGACGTGGGCCAAGTTCCCATAAAGTACCGTGTAATAGGCTGCTGCGGACACTTAAATTATTTGTGCCACATCTCCTTTTTAAAGTTTGCACATCTCTAAAATATCAGTAACATCCAGTGTACTTTTTCCGTAGACGGTGTCCTCTGCAGACAGTTAAATTATCCACGCCACATCTCCTGTTTAAAGTGTGCGCATCACTAAAATATCTGTGACATCCAGTGTACTTTTTCCGTAGATGGTGTCTGCTGCGGACAGTTAAATTACCACGGATTCCGTGCCACATCTCCTGTTTAAAGTGTGCACATCCCTTTTTAAAGTGCTCCAGTGGCGCAATCGGTCAGCGCGTGGCACTTATAAAGTGTGCGCATCCCTAAAATATCAGTAACATCCAGTGTACCTTTTTCAGTAGACACTGCGAACAGTGACATTACCTGTGGTACCTGTCCTGTATAACGTTTCCTAATCACAAATACCTTTGTAAAAAAATTTGCACACACACTTTCAAATCCTACGCTACTGTACATGTGACAGACTTTCAAGCATATATCACATTCAAAATCTTGTGTCCTTCTCCCATACCATGTAGATTGTAAGCCCTCATGGGCAGGGCCCTCTCTCCTTCTGTACCAGTTTGTAACTCGTCTTGTTTATGATTAGTGCAATTGTCTGTATTATGTATGTATACCTCTTCTCATATGTACAGCGTTATGGAATGAATGGCGCTTTAATAATAAATAATAATAATAATAATTCAAAATGAAGAAGGCGAGCAGTGAGGGACAAGGGGAAGTGGCCGTGATGCTGATGGTGCACGCAGAGGCTGTGGCCCTGGGCGCGGACAAATTCTGCCTGCTGCCAGAGCACAAGAAAAACAATCATCCACGATACCTAGCTTCATTTCCCAGTTTGCAGGGTGGCGCAGGACACCACTTTTGAAGTCAGACCAGTGCGACAGGTGGTCGGTTGGATTGCAGCAGATAATGCTTCCAGTTGGTTAAGCACCACCCTGTCTTCCACCAAGTTCAGTCTCAGTAGCCTGGAGTCTGGTCAACACAATCCTCACCCTGATCCTCCTTTCTCCAACCATGTACAATATGGCCAAACAAGTGATCCCACACGGATATTCCGATGAACTCTTTTCATCGCCATTACTTGATTTGGCCCTCTCGCCAAGCACGCTTGAAGAGGGACATGAGATCTTGTGCCCTGATTCCCAACCTCTTGAGCATCCACAGTCACAAGAACATGATGGTGGGGAATGGCAATTAGTGTTTAATGAGGTGGATGATGATGAGACACAGTTGCCAATGAGTCAACTGCAATTACTGTCTCCAGAGGTAGATGAAGAGGATGAGACACAGCTGTCAATCACTGAGGTTGTGGTTAGGTCAACAAATCAGGAGGATGATCAGAGTGAGGAAGTGTAAGAGGATGTGGTGGATGATGAGGTCACTGACCTAAACTGGGAAGTGTCATGGTCTTACCTTCTTGCTGTTCTCCTTCGTTTGACATGTGCTGGCGGCCATCTTGGTTTCTGGGTTTCTTGTAGCCTCCCACCCTGCGGCTCCTCCTTCCCACTGGGAGGAGCTGGATGCCTAGCTCATATATATAGGAGGTCTGTGGCTTCAGTTCCTTGCTTGGTCCTCCTGTGTTCACATGCTTCTAGACTGCTGCTGCTTCTGGTTCCTGATCCTGGTTTCGTCCGACTACCCTGCTGGTTCCTGATCGTGGTTTCGTCCGACTACCCTGCTGGTTCCTGATCCTGGCTTCGTCTGACTACCCTGCTGGTTCCTGATCCTGGCTTCGTCTGACTACCCTTCTGGTTCCTGACCTCTGGCTTCGCAAAGACTCTGCTTCGGTTTCGCCATCCGTTTGGACTTTTGCTTTACAGCTTTATTTTCAATAAAGCCTTCTTATTTTCACTTATCCCTTGTTGTACGTCTGGTTCATGGTTCCGTGACAGGAAGGTGGAAAGCCGAGCGAGGACAGCAGTACAGAGGG
The DNA here is from genome assembly GCF_905171765.1 of Bufo bufo. NCBI lineage: Eukaryota > Metazoa > Chordata > Amphibia > Anura > Bufonidae > Bufo > Bufo bufo. The sequence goes on along the minus strand of NC_053395.1, from coordinate 126,143,907 downwards.
GGAGGGATCTGCAGCACCGCACCAGGCTGGAAGAGACAGTGGGGTGCCAAAAGGGAGAAGGCGGGCCAAACCAAACAAGCCCGCAACTGTTCTATGGAGCACCCCCTTGTGGAAATCTCCCTTGTCAAGTGGCAGATGTTCCGCAGTATGGCGCTTTTTCGAGGAAAGTGCGGATGACAAAAGCATAGTAGTTTGCAACCTGTGCCATATGAAAATGAGCCGGGTAATGAACACTAGCAACTTCACCACCACCAGCATGATCCGCCTTATGGCATCCAAGTACCGTAATAAGTTGGACGAACGCCTCGGTCCACAATCTGTTTCTGCGGGTCACACCACTGCCTCTGCTTTCCCTATGTTACGTGCTGGCCAATCCCCTGTCGAAGGCGCAGGCACGGATGCCTCCCGCCCTGCACCTGGACCTTCGCAAGCACCATCAGCGACCAGATCCACTTCCGTGTCCCAGCGCAGCGTCCAAATGTCTTTACCCCAGGCCTTTGAACGCAAGCGAAAATACCCAGCCACCCACCCACAGGCCATAGCACTAAATGTGCATCTTTCCAAATTACTGGCCCTGGAAATGTTGACATTTAGGCCTGTGGACACTGAGGCCTTCCACAGCCTGATGTCGGCGACCGTCCCACACTACGCAGTCCCCAGCCTCTACTATTTTTCAAGGTGTGCTGTGCCCGCCTTAGGGCTCTTTCACACTTGCGTTGTCCGGATCCGTCGTGTACTCCATTTGCCGGAAGTGCCCGCCAGATCCGTAACAAAGCAAGTGAACTGAAAGCATTTGAAGACTGATCCGTCTTCAAAATGCTTTCAGTGTTACTATGGCAGCCAGGACGCTATTAAAGTCCTGGTTGCCATAGTAGTAGTGGGGAGCTGGGGAGCAGTATACTTACCGTCCGTGCGGCTCCCGGGGCGCTCCAGAATGACGTCAGAGCGCCCCATGCGCATGGATGACGTGATCCATGCGATCACGTCATCCATGCGCGTGGGGCGCCCTGACGTCACTCTGAAGCGCCCCGGGAGCCACACGGACGGTAATTATACTGCTCCCTCGCTCCCCACTACACTTTACCATGGCAAACAGGACTTTAGCGTCCTGGCAGCCATGGTAACCATTCAGAAAAAGCTAAACGTTGGATCCGCTAATGCGCCGAAACGACGTTTAGCTTAAGGCCGGATCCGGATTAATGCCTTTCAATGGGCATTAATTCCGGATCCGGCCTTGCGGCAAGTGTTCAGGATTTTTGGCCAGAGCAAAAAGCGCAGCATGCTGTGGTATTTTCTCCAGCCAAAAAACGTTCCGGTCCGGAACTGAAGACATCCTGATGCATCCTGAACGGATTTCTCTCCATTCAGAATGCATGGGGATAATCCTGATAAAGATTCTTCCGGCATAGAGCCCCGACGACGGAACTCTATGCCGGAACAGAACAACGCAAGTGTGAAAGAGCCCTTACACCAACATGTGTCCCGTAACCTCACACGTGACCTGACCAACGCAGTTACTGGGAAGGTCCACTTAACCACGGACACATGGACAAGTGCTTTCGGCCAGGGACGCTACATTTCCATGACCGCACACTGGGTGAATGTTGTGGAGGCCGGGAGCGAGTCGTACCCTGGGATGACACAGGTGCTACCGACGCCAAGGAATGCGGGCTCTATGGTCATAACTTGGTGGTGGCTTTGGAGCTCAGCAAGCTCAGACACATCCCATCCCTAGCCCACGTGTTCAACCTTGTGGTTCAGCGGTTTCTCAAAACCTACCCCAATTTCCCTGAGCTACTGGTGAAGGTGCGCTGTGTGTGTGCACATTTCCGCAAGCGCTTGAAATTCCCAGCTCAACGGCTGTTGTGCGACATGAGCACGCGATGGAACTCCACGTTCCACATGTTGGCCAGGCTTTGTGAGCAGCAGAGGGCAGTAGTGGAATACCAGATGCAACATGGTCGTCGCCTTTCCAGTCAGCTTCCGCTATTCACAAGCAAGGAGTGGGCATGGATGTCTGACCTCTGTGATATATTGCCTCTGTGAAAAAGAATCAGGTAATATATTGCAATAATTGCATAGCAAGTATATCCCTTATTTTCATTTTTCTCCCCTTCCCCCAAATAACTAATTTCCCCAACCCGAAATAAGACAGACAAAACTATCGGTCATAACCTCATCATTAAACGTACTTGCGCAGACATAATTTATTGGTCAATATACCTATCTACAGGTAAGTAACTCCCTTGGATCTTAACCTCCTGAAAGAGACTCACGTTCGTATCTCTCGCTTCCCTAACGTTCCTTTAATTTGTTCCTCTAGATACCACTTGGTGTGGCAGAACGGTGTCATCAGCTCCTGTATTTCGACCAAAGTCAGGGCATGAACAATAAACTCTCTCCATTTACTAAAAAAGGGCTTCACAGATTTCACTTTATTATGTTCCGCCTCCATCCTATCCATGTAAAGGATTCATTTTAGAGTACATACTACTTCAAGTGTTGGGACAGTGGGATATATCCAATGTCTCAGTATCGTTTTTTTGATTGCCAGTAATAATAAATGAATGCCTTTGACTTGTGTAGACTGGGATATTTCCCCCTTGGCGCTGAAAGGGATGTAATGAAAAATACATTGTAGCGGGGTTAATTGGACTTCTATTCCCCAAATTTTCTTTATGTACTCCAGCACCTCCCTCCACAATAGTTGCAGGGAAGGGCAACTCCACAACCCATGTAATTGGTTGGCTTTCTGCAATTGACATTTCGGGCACCACCTAAGATAGTGCGCAGGGGCGTCTCTATAAGATAAGTCAAACGCATAGGTCGCTTTATGTAATATTCTAAAATGCGTTTCCCTCCACGCCTCATTGTTGATAGCTTGCCTTACTCGCTCCATCCCCTCTCTCAACTTAGATGTTAACGACCCTTCGTCTATTTCCGCCTCCCATTTCTGGAAGACCTTGGCCTCCAAAGGGATTGAGTAAGTGTTTTGAATTTTTCGGTACAATTTCGATAAGGATGAATCTTGGGCACCTATTAGGGCCTCAACCCAAGCCAACCTCTCCTGATCCCCCATATCAACCGCTTGTGCTTTACAAAATGACTTTAATTGAGTATTGGGCAGAAAGTGTGGGGGAGGCAATTGGAGCTGTGACTGGATTTCCTGCCACGACTGGATCTCTGTCCCTGATGGGGTTAGTAGTTGTTTCAGAACGGTTATCCCCTTCTCCCTCCACCGGGTAAACATTACCGACTGTCTCCCTGCTGGAAAAGCCGGGAGGCTCCAAAGTGGCATATATGGAGAGAGATACATGGGCAACTGATAGAGTTTACGAATTCCCTTCCATGTAGCCATAGTATCTTTCAGTAATGTGTACTTTCGTAAAAGGGGAGGGACATCTCGGAGTCTAGTGTGTAGAATGGCTTCCAGATCCCACGGAGTTGCCAGTTCTCTTTCTAAGGGTGTGTTTGAGAAGTTGGACGATCCCTTCAGCCAATCCCTGATATGTCTACATAGGGAAGCCAAATTATAATTTCTGATATTGGGCATCTGCAACCCTCCCTCCCACTTTAGCAAGCATAATTTGGCATATGCAAGTCGAGGCCTCTCCCCCCGCCATAGAAAATGCGAAAAAGCTCCATGAATCTTGTTGACATCTACATGTTTCAACATGAGAGGGATAGTTTGGATAGGGTAAAGCAACCTAGCGAAGCTGACCATTTTTATCAGATGGGCTCTCCAAAACAATGATAGCGGTAAATCCAGCCACCTCTTAAGCTCTTCCTCTATCTTCCTAATTAATGGTTCAAAGTTTAACTTATAGAGGGATAGTGGGCTTTTACCTATTTTGATGCCCAGATATGTAAAAAACTGGGGAACCACTTCAACCGCTTGGGACATAGGTGGCAGACCAGGGTCACAGGAGATTCCTTTTAAATATAACAGTTGGCTTTTACTCACATTAATTCGATACCCTGTCGTGTCTCCAAAATAGAGTATGGAATCCAGAACTTTTTGTAGATCCGAGGCTGGGGAATTAATAAAAAGCAAAATATCATCCGCAAAACACGTACATTTAATTTCTTTAGTCCCCACCTTTATTCCCTGGTACAGATCCGACTGTATTAAAAACCGGACCAATGGCTCCAAGGCCAGATTAAAAAGGAGGGGGGATAGAGGACATCTCTGTCTCGTGCCTCTGTGGAGGCGGAAAGGCACTGACAGAAAACCCGGTAGATGGACTTGCGCTCTTGGGCTAGCATACACACTGTCAAGGAACGTCCTAAACGGACCTCTTAGACCAAAGGCCTCCAGTGTCCTCCGGAGCCAGTTCCAATTTATGCTATCGAAGGCCTTTTCCGCATCCACAGACAGCAGGGCAGGGCAAGTAGCCCCCTCTTTGCCATGGAACAAGTAATCCTGCACTGCCAGCATCGTCCTAATATTAGTGACCGCCGCCCTCCCCTTAGTGAACCCCACTTGATGAGGACCAATCAGCAATGGCATATATTCCGCTAGTCTATTCGTCATCAATTTGGTCATCATTTTCAAATCCTGATTAATTAGGGAGGTTGGACGGTAGGAGCCCATCTGGGCAATGTCCTTACCTCGTTTAGGGATAAGCTTTATATGAGCCAACATCCCTGACTCCATAATATCTCCCCCATTTAAGCAGGAATTAAATAACTCTGTCAGAGTTGGGGAAATTTCTCCTCTCAGAGCCTTGAAGAACTCGGCTGGGTATCCATCCGGACCTGGTGCTTTCCCATTCTTAAGTGATTTTATGGTACTATGGACTTCCTCAACTGAAATTGGCTTAATAAGATGACTTAACATCTCTTCAGTGAGTTTTGGGAGGGAGACCTGAGCAAGTAGTTCCTCAGCCCTAGTCTGATTATAACCTTCCTGGGAGTATAATGCCTCGTAATATTTCCCAAAACACTCTACGATATCTTTCGGATTTGTGTGTTTTTTTCCCGAACTATCGACTTAATGGCCGGACTATATTTCTGTGCTTTTATCAATTTGGCCAGCATTCTCCCTGCTTTATTACCATACTTGAACAATCTAGCTGAGTGGTAGTCTAAGGCCCCTTTCAAACGGGCGAGTATTCCGCGCGGATGCGATGCGTGAGTTGAACGCATTGCACCCGCACTGAATACCGACCTATTAATTTCTATGGGGCTGTTCAGATGAGCTGTGATTTTCACGCATCACTTATGCGTTGCGTGAAAATCACAGCATGCTCTATGTTTTTCACGCAACGCAGGCCCCATAGAAGTGAATAGGGTTGCATGAAAATCGCAAGCATCCGCAAGCAAGTGAGGATGCGGTGCGATTTTCATGCATGGTTGCTAGGTGACAGTTTATTCACTGTATTATTTTCCCTTATAACATGGTTATAAGGGAAAATAATAGCATTCTGAATACAGAATGCTTAGTAGGTGATCAATTGAGGGTTAAAAAAAAAATTAAAAAAATTAACTCACCTTCTCCTCTTGTTCGCGTAGTTCCCGGTCTCTTCTTTACTTCTTAAAAGATCAACTATAGGCTAGGACCTGTGGTGACGTCAGATCACATGCTCCAATCACATGGTCCATCACCACGGTGATGGACCATGTGATTGGAGCATGTGATCTGACGTCACCAAAGGTCCTTTAGCCCACAGCTCATCATTAAAGAAGTAAAGAAGAGACCGGGAACTACGCGAACAAGAGGAGAAGGTGAGTTAATTTTATTTATTTTTTTAACCCTCAATTGATCACCTACTAAGCATTCTGTATTCAGAATGCTATTATTTTCCCTTATAACCATGTTATAAGGGAAAATAATAACCTCTACACAACACCTAACCCTTGGGTACCAAACATGCGTGATTTTTCTCACGCGAGTGCAAAACACATTACAATGTTTTGCACTCGCGCGGAAAAATCGTGGGTGTTCCCGCAACGCACCCGCACATTTTCCCGCAACGCCCGTGTGAAAGAGGACTAAGTGTAGCCTAATCTGTTGTTCTAAGTTGTGGTCATAGTTATGCTTTATTTAGATCAGTAAGGTCCGCTATGAAAGAAGTGTATGCGCTCCTGACCGCATCTGAGGCCTGCTGGAGCCCAAGCCGCACCTTCCTCTTTTTTGCAGCTGAGTATGAGATTATATTCCCTCTAATGACCGCCTTCGCCGTGTCCCAAAAAAGCAATGATTATCTTTATGGCCTGCATTGTTATCTAAGAACTCCCACCACCATCCCTTCAACCTGTCTATGAACTCATCGTCTGACATCAGGTAGCTAGGCATGCGCCAAACTCGATCAGTACCCCTAGGGGCTTGTTCAGTAAGTGTAATGCACACCAGAGCGTGATCAGATATCACCATGTCCGTGATCTCTGCTTGTATAACTTTCTTTGATAGAAGGGGTGAGGTCAGGGCATAATCCAATCTAGACCACGACCGGTGTGCATGAGAGTAATGGGTAAACTCTCTTTCTACCGGATTCAAGAATCTCCATATATCTGTAAGCCCTGTGGAGCTCAGAAAGGATCCCAAGGAATATCTCCCCCCACTAGTGGGCTGTTGTGTCTGATGTGCAGGTTAGGCTTGTTTACGGTCCTCTGCTAAGTTATGCACCGCATTAAGGTCACCCATTACAAGGGTCTGGCCGCCCTCACTTTGCAAAATCTCAGTTTCTAGGTCTCTGAAAAAAGAGGCCTGACCGGAGTTGGGTCCGTAAACATTAAATACATTCAATAATCCAACGTCAGTGTAATTTAGGAATTTTGCTATGACCGGTCTCGGTCTGGGTGTTTGGCCTTCCGAGCGTGTCTCTCTAGGCGGCCGATTCTATGAGCTCTTTCCACTATAAGCAGTGATGGAAGCCCCAGCGCCTGTGGGAGCTCCGTGGCACAAAAATTCCGATAGCCCTATAATCCGAATACTGCTCTTTCGGGAGCGATTTTCCAGATCCTCAACTTTATCTTGTAGGGCCCGGTTAATGTGCAGCACCTCTCTGACCTGGCTTTGAGTTTTTTCCATATCATCTTCCAGGGCTCCAGTTGTTTGTTCTAGCTCATGTATGCGCGAAGAATTATGCGCAATATCTTGTTGCAGCTGCTTCATAGCAGCGGTTACAGTAGATTCCAGCGTTGCCTTTATGTCAGGGCACAAAATTCGCGCCACCTTCAACGCGATTTCTTTACATGGCAGCTCCGTTTCCAAAAACTGCTGCAACTGCTGGGTCTGCGATGCCTGAGACCCCCTGGAGTTGTCATCATCGGGAGGAAGGGGGGGCTGAGAAGAAAAGCAGGTTGCTCTCCGCTTCCCCTCTGCCATCTTGCCGGCTTGCGGCTGATCTGAATCTCGCAGCGAGAGAGGAGAGTCCTTCTGTAGGGAGCCGCTGCGGACCAGGAATTTTTCCATAGGCCTCCCGACTAAACTTGAGAGGCAGCGGTCAGGGCTAAAAAGCCTCGGGTTGTCAGTGGGAAAAAGACTTAGGGAGGAACCTTTCAGAGGCAGAGTCTACATATGTCCTCTCCCACGCACAAGGCTTCTCTTCTTGTGTTCGCTATCAAGAAAACTCCTATAAAACTATTACCAGATGGTACAAAACCCCTGAATACTTATGCTCTATAGGACTTTCTCCCTCGGATCGATGTTGGAGATGTCAATCAGAAGTAGGATCTATGATCCATATATGGTGGTATTGCCCCTTAATAAAACAGTTTTGGAAAGAGGTGGAGAGTTCTTTTAACGCCATATGTTCAACACATATAAAACTGTCTCCTGAACTTGTACTGCTATGGATTCCTACTTCTAATTTCAGGCCTTCAAAGGCGGATCTCCCTACCCACATGATTGCCACAGCCAAACTACTTATTCCTACAAAATGGAGGGACACTTCACCGCCAGATCTAAAATTGTGGTTCAACAAAATGCACCAGCTCCACAGATTGGAGGAGATGGTGGGATGGATCCATAGCAGTAGAATTAAATATCTGGAGACTTGGCTTCCCTGGAAAAGATCTCAAGAAGTAAGGGACTCGGAAGTTCTAGAGTTGGTTGACCCTGAATTGACTTAACTGATATGTCTTTACATTAGTCTCTGACCCATTTACAGATGAGTGGGTTATGGGAAGATTTTGTTTAGGTTGTGGAATAGGAATGAAAACTCTATATGCGGTTTCGATGTGTAAGGTGATTTGGTGCACTCTATATAGACCCAGACTATTTTACATTTTCCATACCATTATACATATAGCCTATGTTAAATTATTAGGTTTTTGTATCAATAGAGAGCCTTCCAGTTAATACTTTCCTTTTATTATTTTTTCCCCTCCCTCCCATTTTCCAACAAGGGTACCACCCTGTGGACCTGGTTGGGAACTGAGGACATGACATAGCAGCCAATCCTTTACAGTTTAAACACAAAAACAAACCCTATTCAACAAACACAATTCAACAAAACTGACGCAATTGACAAACACAACATGCAAACAGACATCTTCACCCCCTCCATAATGAATGAATAGGGACAGTGGAGACACATGTGATGGGATTATCTCCTGAGTGTATCATATGGTGATCTACTCATCTAGGAGTTGGCTGCTATTATAATAAACTATCTTAATCCCATCACTAACACAATCAGTGGGAGTCTCAGTGCAGAGTTAACCCTTTTTGTGTTGCTGAATCCACACCATGCCTTTTTAATGGGCAATAGGAAATATGTGGCATATAAATTACACACATTAATCAGGGTTCATAGTTCCTTGTAACCCCAAAAGGTTTTAGGGGGTCTCCATAGTTCTCAGTCCATAGTCTGTAGGAAGGAGGCTGGCCCTCAGGCTTCTCCAGCAGCCCCAGTGATGGTTCAGTCCGTCACATTACTCCCCTCCCACCAGTAGACTAACCAGGTACTTGACCTCCAGCTGTTGAGTGGGCATCTGCTACTCCTTGTTTCATTGTTGTTCTCTAGCTTGGAGCTGTAAGTACTTGGTGGGCAGAGGCCGACTGCGCTCTGCCCAGATGCCAGCTCTTCCGCTAGGGTAGCCAGTGGGGAATCAGGCTCTAGACAAGAGGATAGGGGAGGGCAGAGACCAATTGCGCTCTGCCCAAATGGCAGCTCTTCCGCTGGGATGGGGTCAGGGAATCCTGCCCCCAGGACCTTGATGCGGATCAGCTGTGGAGAGGAGGGATCGTTTACCTCCTCCTCCTGGCATTCCTGCAGGGTTGGTGGGGGATCCGTACCGGCCGTCCAGCATCCCGGCAGGCCTGGTGCAGAGACTGCAGTCCCATCTGCACCATCGGAGTTAGGGGTGCTGTCCCCCTGTGGTTGGGGATAGAGACCGATTGTCTCCTCTCCCTTCAAGGTACACTGCAGCTGGGGAATGGAGACGATGCTCTCCTCTCCCTGCAAAACATACTGCCGCTGGGGAGCAGGACCAACTGTCCCTACTCCCTGAAACTCCGGCTGCTGTTTGGGATCTGGGCCGACTGCCCAGCATCCCTGTGGGGCCGGTGGAGAGATCTCGGTCCCATCTCCACCTGACATATGGGGTTCCCCCCAGGACCAGTCTATGAGGTCCCCTACCTCTGTAGCTGGTACTGAAGCAGGGGATACTTCAGTTGGGTCTTCCCAGCTGTAGAGTTGTAGGTCTGGGACTGCCACCCAGCCCTCTGGCAGTGTATATTGGGGCCGAATTGAGCTGAAGAAGTATTGGTAATCCTGCTCCAGCTCCCACTCCTTTGTTACTAGAGATCCCAGGTCTTGTCTCACCTCTCTCACTGTAGCCCAATCATCCATAGCCTCCCTGTAGTCATAGATATCCCAGAACCGGGACTCTCCAGCATCTCCGAACTCCGGTTCTGTGAAGGTCTCAAACAACAGGCCAGGGCCATCATAATCCTCACCCTCGGGTCTGTCGTGCTCAGCCATCCAGGCAGGGGGAGTGCCGAATCACATACCACCAGAGTGCCTGGTAGGAGTCGTCTAGCCAAAGCTCCTTCCATACCAGGCTCTCGAATTCTGTCACTCACTCATCCAGGGACTGCTTTCCCAGAAGGGGCATTCGCAGGGCCACTCGCATCCGCAACTGCTGCTCCTCACTGGGGAAACTCTCGCCCCGCCGATGCTGTACATCTTCGAGGGCCTCGTACCAGACGCCTTTCCGGACTGCATCCCTCAAGTCCGGGTCATCCTCCTCCTCGTAGTGGAACACTGTTCGAAGACTAGCCGATTTCATCCTGCTGTAGACAGGGGCGCTGTACGGATTATAGTGTTGCCCTCAATATACTCCACCAACGGTGTCTCCGAGCTGCTCCCCTTCGCACTAGGACGCCATCCCACTGCTTGCCACCAATGTAACGGATCTCCCGGCACCCCAACCGGGTACCTCCGTCGATGGATGCTCCTAGTGCTTCCCGAGGACTCCAAGCACTCCACTTGACACCGTAAGCACTGCAGACCCCACGAACCGCAGAAGCTTGGTTGAGGTCTCACCGTCTCCTACCCACCCTGGACCTACGACAAGGCTCCAGGCTCCAGTGGGTGAACCTCTCCTAAATCCAGAGATCAGGAACAGCTCTTACAAGAGCTAGGAGTTATATCCAGGGGAGTATACAGCGTATAGCAATCCCCATACACATGAGACGAGGCTCTATGTTGAATGTAAAACAGGAACTCTTTATTGAACACACAAGCATTGACTTATATACACATTTTCCAACAAGGGTACCACCCCTGTGGACCTGGTTGGGAACTGAGGACATGACATAGCAGCCAATCCTTTACAGTTTAAACACAAAAACAAACCCTATTCAACAAACACAATTCAACAAAACTGACGCAATTAACAAACACAACATGCAAACAGACATCTTCACCCCCTCCATAATGAATGAATAGGAACAGTGGAGACACATGTGATGGGATTATCTCCTGAGTGTATCATATGGTGATCTACTCATCTAGGAGTCGGCTGCTATTATAATAAACTATCTTAATCCCATCACTAACACAATCAGTGGGAGACTCAGTGCAGAGTTAACCCTTTTTGTGTTGCTGAATCCACACAATGCCTTTTTAATGGGCAATAGGAAATATGTGGCATATAAATTACACACATAAATTAGGGTTCATAGTTCCTTGTAACCCCAAAAGGTCTTAGGGGGTCTCTATAGTTCTCGGTCCATAGTCTGTAGGAAGGAGGCTGGCCCTCAGGCTTCTCCAGCAGCCCCAGTGATGGTTCAGTCCGTCACAACGCTATTATCAGCGTAACCATCCCACTTCTGTGTCTACTTAAACGCTCGCTGCTGACAATTAAGGACAACGCTTTGCATGTGGAAGAGGTGGAATTGGGGCAAGATATTAAACAGGTTAGTAGCCAGACCACCCTCAGTTCATCTTTTCAGCGCGAATGAAGAGGAGGAGGAGCAGGAGACGGTTGCCTCCGCTACAGAGGGTAGTACCCATGGAAGTTTAATTCCATCTGTTCAGCGTGGGTAGACAGAAGAGGAGGATGAGGAGATTGAGAGTGATCCTCCTGATGATGACAGAGAAGTCTTGCCTGTTGGTACTCTGGCACACATGGCTGACTTTATGCTAGGCTGCCTTTCCCGTGACCTGCGCGTTATACACATTTTAGACAACACGAATTACTGGTTGTTTTTCGACCCCCGCTACAAAGAGAACTTCTCATCTTTCATTCCTGTGGTGGAGAGGATGAGCAAAACGGTGCAATACCAGAAGATCCTTGATAAAAAATTGCTCCAGAAATTTCCACCTAACAACGCTGACAGCAGAGTTCGTAGTTCCTTGTGCAACCCAGGAGGGGAGACAAAGAGAACACACAGCAGTTCCAACAGAGGCAGGGCAACACTCTCCAAAGCCTGGGACAGTTTCATGACACCCCGCCAGCACCCTCACCCTGATGCATGGCTTAGTGTCACAAGGAGGGAAACATTTTGGAAGATGGTGAAGGAGTACATAGCAGACCATGTCAGCGTCCTCAATGATCCCTCAGTGCCTTACAACTACTGGGTGTCCAATCTGGACACATGGCACGAACTGGCACTCTATGCCTTGGAGGTGCTGGCCTGCCCTGCCGCCAGCATTTAGTCTGAGCAGGTATTTAGTAATGCTGGTGGCATTATAAAAGATAAGCGTATCCGCCTGTCAACTGAAAATACTGACAGGTTGACGCTTATAAAAATGAACAAGGCCTGGATTGAACATGACTTCTCGACTCCACCAGAGGAAAGCTGATCAACATAAAGGCACTTTAAATGTGTTGTTTATATTGTATTGAATATACACTGTATTCCCATGCACCCCTTCTACCACAAACAAGGGTATATGGTTGAATCTTCCTTTATTTATCCTCCCTCTCCTCTTCCATCATATCAACATGCTTATTCGTCGCAGGCACTCGCATATAATTTTTTAGAGGTTTAGCTCACCAGCAGGCCCTTGCATATAATGTTTTACAGGGTCAGCTCACCAGCAGGCCCTCGCATATGATTTTTTTAGAGGGTCAGCTCACCAGCAGGCCCTCACATATAATGTTTTACAAGGTCAGCTCACCAGCAGGCCCTTACATATAATGTTTTACAGGGTCAGCTCACCTAAAGGCCCTTGCATATAATGTTTTAGAGGGTCAGCTCACCAGCAGGCCCTTACATATAATGTTTTACAGGGTCAGCTCACCTAAAGGCCCTTGCATATAATGTTTTAGAGGGTCAGCTCACCTGCAGGCCCGCACCTAAAAACTTTTACAGGTTCAGCTCACCAGCAGGCCTACACACACCTCAAATCTTTTACAGGGTCAGCTCACCAACAGGCCCTCACATATAATTTTTTACAGGGTCAGCTCACCAGCAGGCCCTCGCATATAATTTTTTACAAGGTTAGCTCACCAGCAGGCCTTCACATACAATCTTTTACAGGGTCAGCTCACCAGTAGGCCCACACCTCAAATCTTTTACAGGGTCAGCTCACGAACAGGCCCTCACATATAGTTTTTTACAGGGTCAGCTCACCAGCAGGCCCTCGCATATAATTTTTTACAAGGTTAGCTCACCAGCAGGCCTTCACCTACAATCTTTTACAGGGTCAGATCACCTGTAGGCCCTCACCTAATTATACCTAATAGGTAATTTGCGCGCATGCTGTCTTTCTTGGATGTGGTAGCCATAGCTGTTTCTCAGGCTCCCTCTCCGGAATCGAACCATGATTCCCCGTTAACTATGGTCTACATGGTTTGGGCTGAAAAAAACATCGAAAGTTGATAGGTCAGACACCCGAATGGATCGTCGCCGTCACGGTGACGTGCGATCGGCCCCAAGTTATCTAGAGTCTAAGTGACAGCAGGCCCTCGCACATAATGTTTTATATGGTCAGATCAGCAGGCCCTTGCTCCAAATGTTGATCAAGTCTGTGTATGATGCCCTCCTTTATGTGTAACAAATGGTGTATTGTAGTGCCGGTTCCTTGTAATTTTTGTCATCCCTTTCACTTAGTGCATAGGCTTTATGAGTGTAGGAATCCCACTACTTGAACAATTGTACCACAATGTGAATGAGGCCTTTCTTTATGTGATATACAGGTTGTGCCTCTTCCTTGTAATTTTTGGAAGCACTTGCACTTTATATACAAGTAAATATACAGGAAAGAATGTTTCCTAACAATTTCTCCTCTAAAATCGATTTTATCTTCGGTTTGGTGCATATTATTGTCAGTCTGTAAAAGTGGCGTACTACTCGGACAGCATCGTTCCCAGCAGCAGCATTGGTGTCCAAAATGCATCCAGACATGGTCCCCCTGATGTTCCTGATAGATTTCAGAGGTGTTTCCTTCACTTTCAGACCTTTTCCTATGGTCCAGGCACCCTCCCCTCATCCGAGCAGGGGGTGCCTGGTTGTCTCCCATTATACTCGGGTGCTCGACCGAGCGCACGAATATCGCGATGTGTTCAGACCGAACACCCAAACATTTTGGTGCTCGCTCATCACAAGTCAGAAGGCGCTAGGAACATTGATAGGAAAGCGATTTACAAGTGCAGGGAAAGATTATTTGGGGATCCAAATAGCCATTAGACAGCTCTGTCATTCCAGCTATTTGGGCTGCAAATGCTATGTTGAAAAGCCTTTAGTGGCTTATATCTTAGTATCTTTAGTATCTTATATCAGTACTACAAGAAAAAAAATACGCATTTCACTAATGCAGTTATTTCTGGTGAAAGCGTATAGGGGCGTATTTCAGTAAAAAAAAATTAAATATATACACACTGCACTGTTGCCGTTATTTCTGTTGAAAGCGTATAAGGTTTCAGTACTACAAGAAAAATGCTGTTCTCGAACCATTTCGGTGGTGTTTCCATCAATTTCTGACCTTTTCCTATGAACCAGGCACCCTCTCCTCTTCAGAGCAGGGGGTGCCTGGTTTAATGCTCGGGTTCTCCCATTGACTTCCATTATACTTGGGTGCTCGGTAGAGCACCCGAGCATCCCGATGTGTTCAGCCTGAGACCCCAATCACCCAAGCACTATGGTGCTCGATCAACACTAGCGCCGACACAATGGTCTTCCTGTTGTCGGTCACCATGGTTGCAATTTTGAGTTGTTGCCAAGACAAACGAAGTCAAGAACAGCGTGACACCGCCGTGCCCTGCACATTTGGTATACTGGAGGAGCACTGTGAATTGTCCCTGCAGTGGAGGCTGAGGACACGGTGGAGGATGAGGAGGCAGAAGCGGACATTGTTGCTGGACCAACAGCTCGGCAACGTGGAGGCGGAAGCTACGTCACCTGGACAAGTTGCTGGTGTGGCTGTGCAGGAACGATATTCACCCAGTGGGCCATAAAGGACTTGTACTGTCCCTCACCGTAGTTACAGCTCCACACGTCGGCGCTGCCGTGCACTTTGGCAGACACCGACAGGCTCAAGCACTGGCTCATCTTGTGCTCAAGCACTGGCTCAAACCCAAGGGCAGAATATAGAATATTTGACACAGTCCTGACCTCAGTATCTGAGGAAAGGGATTTAGGAGTAATTATTTCAGAAGACTTAAAGGTGGGAAGACAATGTAATAGAGCAGCACGAATGCCAGCAGAATGCTTGGATGTATAGGGAGAGGTATAAGCAGTAGAAAGAGTGAAGTGCTTATGCCGCTGTACAGAACACTGGTGAGACCTCACTTGGAGTATTGTGCGCAGTACTGGAGGCCATATCTCCAGAAGGATATAGATACTCTAGAGAGAGTTCAGAGAAGAGCTACTAAACTAGTACATGGATTGCAGGATAAAACTTACCAGGAAAGGTTAAAGGACCTTAATATGTATAGCTTGGAAGAAAGAAGAGACAGAGGGGATATGATAGAAACTTTTAAATACATAAAGGGAATCAACTCGGTAAAGGAAGAGAGCATATTTAAAAGAAGAAAAACTACCACAAGAGGACACAGTTTTAAATTAGAGGGGCAAAGGTTTAAAAGTAATATAAGGAAGTATTACTTTACTGAGAGAGTAGTGGATGCATGGAATAGCCTTCCTGCAGAAGTGGTAGCTGCAAATACAGTGAAGGGGTTTAAGCATGCATGGGATAGGCATAAGGCCATCCTTCATATAAGATAGGGCCGGGGGCTATCCATAGTATTCAGTATATTGGGCAGACTAGATGGGCCAAATGGTTCTTATCTGCCGACACATTCTATGTTTCTATGTTTCTATCTTCTATTCTTCAAATTTGTGCAGGGCTGGTACTCCATTTTTGGCAAAGAAATGATGGCTTGGGACTCTTTACCTCGGCTTGGCACAAGCCATCAGTTCTCTGAAAGGTGCAGAGTCCACCACTTGGAAAGGGAGGGACTGCAGCACCATCAACTTGTACAAGAGCATGTTCAGCTTCTGCGCCGTTGGATGAGTGCACGCATACTGTTATCTCTTGGCAATTGCTTTGGTGATTGATTGCTGACGGAAGGAGTGAGTAGGAGGAGCATAAGTATCGGGACCAGCAGATGATGGGAATGACAGACAGCTCCTTTCGACTGAGGTGGTGGGACCTTGACTGCCTGAAACCGGGTGCGTGCCACTGGGTGAAGCAGCGGTTGCTGCAGCAGGCTGGACCACCACATCGGAGCCACGGTTCTCCCAGGCCACTGCATGGCGACGCTGCATATGTTGATGCAGGGCCGTAGTGCCAACATTGGCACCCTGGGCATGCTTCAACTTCTGCCTACAGATTCTACATATGGCTGCATCACATCCTCCGGCGGCTTAAGAAAAAAAAAACTGCCACACCGCCGAGTAGGTGATTTTACCACCAACACTACGCACTGACTGAATGCTACCGCTGCTGCCTCCTTGAACCCCTGCACCACAAAGCGGGTGGTCTATCCCTGGCACATTTTGCTCCCGACCTCCCTCTGCTGCCATTCTGCTGGCTCCACCGCTGGCTCAAGGGCAAGCTGCCACCCTTTTCTCCCGATGATGATGAAGCCCGTTCGTCACTCGACTCCCAAGTGCAATCAGCTATCATCATCGAGTACTGTCTGCATGTCACTGATGTCCTCCTCAACGGTCTCTGGGTCAGGAGCCTGACCGCTCGCCACACCAGCTACCGCTCCACTCTCTTCATCACTACTTGCCCACCTAGCAGAGGAAGCGGCGGATGTCTCCTCCAGATCTTGGCTGGGCAGTAGCTGCTGACTGTCCTCTAGTACCTCGTCCTCGCTATATAGTGGAGCTGAGCCCACAGCATACAATACTTCTGTGGCTCTGGGAATAGAAAAGGACAAAAAGGCAGGTTAAGGACAGGTGAAGGCGCAGGGTCTGCTCCAGGGCCATGCCAACTAAGTGTTTTGTCTGACAAACCCACTGACTCTTGGCTGGGGACGTCTGATGGCCCTTGCAGTGAAGTCGAAGATTGAGTCAACCACTCAAGAACCGCTGGGTTGCTGGTCACGACACGACCGCTAGCTAAGACTGGGAGCTCAGGCCTCCCGAAGTGACCCCTGCTGCCATGGCCCCTTACTCTGCTGCAATCTCTGCCTGCGCCAGAATCTTTTAGGCCTCTTCCACTCCCCTGTGCAAGGCCTGGCACTTATCTGCCTGACATACTGTTTTTAAAACACCCCACAAACGCCTTTACTACAGATAACTGCACCGCTGAGCGGCAAATGTATTTTTTATTTTTGCGCTAATACACATCACAAAAAGCTTTACAAGAAATAACTACACTGCTAAAGCAGCAAATTTATTTTTGCTTTTTGCGCTAAAACAACCCACAAAAGCTTTTACTTAAGATTACTGCACCGCAGAGTGGCAAATGTATTTTATCTTTTTTCGCTTAAACACCCCACAACAGCCTTTACTACAGATAAGCAGCGATGGACTGGCCATCGGGAGTACCGGGAGAATCCCGGTGGGCCGATCGAATTATGGGCCGGCCAGGGCCGCCATCAGGGGGGTAAAGCCGATACCCCAGTAAGGGGCCCGGACCCCGGGGGGGCCCGGCCGGTCCCGAGCCATTTTAATTTTTTTGCTGTCAGTGTGTTAACTTTAAAATCAGCGCTCATCTCTTTACTATCTTACACTGACTCAGCTCCAGTAACAGCAGGCAGTGTGGGGGCGGCGCTCACTCACTGACGTCACACGCCTGCTCCTCCCACTAGGCGGCGCAGGCGCGTGACGTCAGTGAGTGAGCGCTGCCGCCCGCACTTGTTACTGGAGGCTGGAGGGAGCTGAATGTAAGGTAGTAAAGAGATGAGCGCTGTGTTAAAATTAAAGTTACTGTCTGCAGCCTGCAGGATACCGATTTATTAATGTATACTACTGTGAGTGGCGGGGAGGGGGATCTATGGATGACGGCACTGTTATAGGGAGGGGGATCCGTGGATGGCACTGTTATGGGGGGGGGTCTGTGGATGACACTTATGGGGGGGGGGTCTGTGGATGACACTTATGGGGGGGATCTGTGGATGGCACCATTATGGAGGGGGATTTTTTTTTCTAAATTAAGAGTAAAAATAAAAAACCTGTTTATACTTACAGTGGAATGTTTTTACTTATGTTTTTTTTTGAGTGTGTTTGGGAAAAATAAAGTGGGCCGGTCTGGCTGAAGTCCAGGGCCACTTTATTGTCCCAGTCCATCCCTGCAGATAAGTGCACAGCACAAGGGCAAATAAGACATACAAATATTTCCTTGTAATAACCCCTGTTAATGCCTGTATCAAACAGGACTTGCACACAAAAACCTCATTCACGTGTCCGTGGAACACGGTCCGTGAGATACCGGACTGGCATCCTGCTTAGTGCAGGAGCGCACAGAGTCATTGGTTGCTATGACGCCGTGCGCTTTGTGCCGCCGCTGCTGTAGAGTAATACACTCATATGCTCTATAGCAGGGATGCTCAACCTGCGGCCCTCCAGCTATTGTAAAACTACAACTCCCACAATGCCCTGCTGTAGGCTGATAGCTGTAGGCTGCCTGAGAATGCTGGGAGTTGTAGTTTTGCAACAGCTGGAGGGCCGCAGGTTGAACATGCTTGATCTATAGGATTGTATTACTCTACAGCAGTGGCGGCACGAAGCGCACGCGTCATAGCAACCAATAAGTCTGTGCGCTCCTGCACTAAGCAGGATGTCAGTCCGGTATCTCACGGACCGTGTTTCACGGACATGTGAATGAGGCTTAATAAGAACGGTTTTCTGGAATTACAGAACTGTATAATGGCAATTTGGGTGCCCAGTCAGTGCTGCAAGGTCTAATAGGAATGTTCCTATTACCCAATAGTGATGGACGAACATCGGACGGGACGATTCACGAAAGCGAACGCGTGTTCGCGATAAAATGTTCGAACTGCGCGTTCGCGTTGGGCCCCATTCACTTTAATGATAGGCGAACCTGAAAAACTTACTAGAAGTACACAAATAGTCCAACAACATGGACAGTGATAAACCAGAGGGGTTCATTGGCAAAAATTCCCACAAAAAATATGTATTTTAATCAGGGGCTATTATTATACGTCTTAAAGGGAAACTCTCAAAAATGTGCCCTGCTGGAGCCTAGTTTTTTTTTTCCTATCGGCTTGATGTATACAAATGTTCAGCACTCCACGCTTTTGTATCCTGCATTAAAAAAATGCATACGTTAACGTAATTTTTTTTTCTACCATGGAACTGTATGGTGAACGGAAGCCACTGTACGGCATCAGTCTGAGGCATCTTTTAACGTATACATTTTTGGTATGCATTAAATGGATGGCAAAAATAGGATGTGAACCCAGCCCTAGTGTCAGAATAAGCACCAGTACACAGCGGAGCAGCGTGGCGGAGAGGGGAGGCCGCCATGTACTGACAGAGCGCTACCTGGTCCTGGTGGTCAGGGATGAGGACTGTTTCCCAAGGATCATTTTCTACTGGGAAATACAGGGCACAGTATAATACACTAGAATCTATATAATATAAAGATATTAGCCCTATCCCCAAATAATAATACAATTAGGTGGTCATTTATTATATAGAAATACTTCTATGTTAGGAGTATTTCTGACACAGATTGTGGCGCAAAGGTCCTTAGCACCGCAATCTGCATATTTTTCCCGCTCATGCCAGATCTAAAAAAGGATATCATGGGCAGGGAAAGGGATACAGTTATGGCCATCCAGTTATTGGATACCACCGCCATACATTGACCGGATAAAGCCTCTGTACAGTGACCGGATAACATCGCCATACCATGACCGGATAAAAGGGTATTAAGAGGGCACAGTACAGGGAATGACTAGGAGCACTGCACAGGGTGTGATAAGAGGGCACAATGCAGGGTATAAGGGGGCACAGTATGGGGTGGGGGACACAGTCACATGACCTTGTGATATTAGAAGGTCCTTATGGTGAATGTGGTTCATACGCCACCATAATGAGAGGCAGAGGAGTGAGACAGGGATGTGATTATGTGGCTAGAGATAAAAAAAATTACTGTCAACCAGTACAGGCCCCAAATATTAGGCAATAGGCATTCACCTGACAGCGAAGAACTTTGGATTCTGTGGCTGGAGGCACATTAGGTGGTCACAGGATGAAAATGTAACCGTCGGCCAGTACAGGCCCCAAAAATTAGCTAATAGGCATTCACCTGACAGCAAAGAACTTGGTGGCCACCGGACTGTTTAGGGAGGGTGGTCAGGGCACTGGTGGTTCCCTCCCCCTCCCCAACCTTACGGTTATAGCGGTAGCCCTGGCCCCCTGTTGTAGCCATGAAAGGGATTGAGGGTTAATGCAGGGATCCTTTGCGGAGGGTAAGAGGCGGGCGGTCAAGCAGGGCATATAAACCCCTGTCCCGCCTTTTCTCTTCCTCTTTAGCGGAAGCGCTGTGTGTGGTAAGTCTGCCCAGCGTTCAGTCCACAAGAGAGATATGGCCGCAGGCGATGCCCCCCCTCAGGGAAGCTTTCCTGGCGAGAGTGGCGGAGGGTGGCGAGGGATGGCTGCGCTCCTTCCTGAGCAGCTTCGGTCCTCCCAAGCCTTCCTAATCCCCTGGCATGGCGTGTACGGCTGGGGATTTGGTTCTGTTGGAGACTGGCTCCAGGGCTTTGAAGGGGGTCAGGGAGTCCGCCCGGCATATCCGCCCCCTCGCTAGGCTCGGACATAGTCCCCCCCTCCCCATGTACCTGGAGCACTGCTAGCAGCGCTGGCATAGTCCGTTCTGGCCGGCATGATACTTGGTCGGCTGCTGGGGCGGTAGCTCTGCCCGTTTCTCCCTCCTCTCTTCCCCCAGCACTTCCTGCCGCTGCGTGTGTGAATACAACTTGGTGTGAGAGTGTAATCAGCAGGATGGGAACGCATGCCAGCAGCTCATCCTCACAGGGGCTCCCCCCTACTCCTCCTCCAACCCAGTCCCTAGTGCCCCCTGCCGTTCATGGGCAGCAAAATGGTGAGGAGGCTGTGGCCCCTGCTTTTGTCCTGAGTGAAACTGTTGCCCCTGGGAGTAGTAGCGGGACGCATATGGATCTCCCCACATTGCTTACCCACCCAACACCGGCACCACCACCCCTTCCCCCACTCCCCAGAGGTCACGCAGGCGCAGGGAGCAGTCTAGCTCTTCATCCTCCTCTCAAGAGAGCCGAAGGGGCGGTCCCGCAAGCGTCAGCCCCCTTTGCAGGTCTGGTTACTCAGCGTTGAGTAGGCGCTCCCGATCTTCCAGTTGGCGCTCACCGTCTTCCTCGGAAGGGTCGTTGGCTGCCTCGGGGGAGTCTGGTCGGAAATCGTATTCAAAACGCAAGAGGCGGATGCCTAGCCATTCCTCCAGGGCCCATAGCCTGGTTCCCGCAACGTTTCTTCAGCCCGAGGTTCCTGTGCCTGGTCCTTCTGTGGCGCCAGTCCCGTCTACGTCCTTGTGAGTACCAATTTACGGGAGCGTGGGGGGCGGGTAGTGGGGGAGCAGACACAGCTGCATTGTTAAAGGCGCTGTTAGAATGGTTGCAACAGTCTGCCCAAGCCCATGGGCCCCCTCCTCCCCGTATTAATCAGGCGCCCATGTTGGCAGGGGTCCACAAGGATTCTTGCTATTGTGGGGTTAATCTCCTTGGCACCCACCTGGACGAGATCGTCCGGGAATAAGTTTGGGCTAATCAGTATGTAGATATCTGGTCCCTCATATCAGTGGACCAACATACGGTGGACAAGGAGAGGTGTTTCTCAGATAAGCCTTACAAGCGCAGACCCAAAGTGGCCAAGACCATGAACAATTGGTTGCAGGCCTTCTCGGTTTTGGATTGCATTATGGGGCAGCGCCCCCCTGACTGTTGTTCTGAACTTTTTGCTTATCAGGACATAATTTATAGCGCTTATAAATCTCATGGGGGCAGCACCTGATGGCGTTATGATGAAGAGTTCCGACATCGGTTAGCGTTGCAACCTGAGATTGGTTGGGGGGGGGTTAAAGCCACGGACGTGTGGTTGAGATTAATGGTGGTGAAAAGACCGCCTCCCTTTTCAGGGGCGGCAGCTGGTTCAGGGGGATCTTCTACCCATGGACTGGTTAGACAGGTACCCCAATAAACAGGCGGCCGCCCAGCTTCGTGTTGGTTTTTCCTTTGGGTTTTTTATTCCCTTTGTTCTCAACTGCTCCCCTCGGCATGGGTTACGGGGTTGGAGAACGGAGTTTGTTTCACAGGAGAGTCGGCGTCCAATCTAGTTCAGCCTCCTAGGCAAACTTATTGCCAAGCTTCCTGAGGTCTGTGCATCTCCCTTTGAGGTTGCGTTGTTCTCAGGGAGTTTTAGCCTAGCTTTTTTTTTGGCCCTCCGAGTCAGCGACTCTTGTCGCAAGCCGGGAGGTCTTTCTTGTCAGGATGTTGTCCTAGGTAATGATTCATTGAGGATCCGTGTCAGTCGTTCCAAGACAGATCAGTTTGTTAGGGGTACCTGGATTCCTCTCCACCCGGTTTCCGGCGTAACCTGCCCGATACGGCTGATAACCAATTTCTTTGCGTATGCGGAAGGCTCTCCGATGACCAAATTTCAGTTCACTGCGGTTTTTCGGTCTTGTTTAGTGTTGGCGGGGTGGATCCCAAGGAATTCGGCACCCACTAATTCCGAATTGGGGCGGCTACAGAGGCTGCCAGAGCGGGTTTGCCTGAGTCGGACGTTATGAGAATTGGCAGATGGAGATCTGCTTGCTTTGCGAGATATATTACACCAGACCTTTTTTGGCAGCCCTTTCACTTAGTGCATAATCTTTATGAGTATAGGAGTCCCACTACCTGAAAAATTGTACCACAATATGAATGAGGCCCTCCTTTATGTGATATACAGGTTGTATTGGAATGCCTCTTCCTTGTAATTTTTGGCAGCACTTGCACTTTATATACAAGTAAATATACAGGAAAGAATGTTTCCTAACAATTTTTCCTCCGTCTAAAATCAATTTTATCTTCTGTTTTGTGCGTCTGTAAAATCCTCCCCATTTCAGAGCATAGGCTGCCTGGTTTAATGCTCGGGTTCTCCCATTATACTCGGGTGCTCGGTAGATGTGTTTGGCCCGAGCCCCTGAGCACCCAAGCACTATGGTGCTCGATCAACACTAAAAGGCACAAAATTATAGTTGAGGAAAAGGAGGATAAGATTGTGGATTGGATAGCTCACTCCTCCTCTCAGTTGCAGCAGGATGACGCGGAGATGACTTCAAAATCCAACACTGTGCCGTGGAGCCAGGGGTCACACTGTTCCTCTTGCTCCTCCTCCTTGCAGCCCCAAAGAAGGCTTTTAATGGAGGCCTCTCAGTCTTCACTGCCCATTCCTAGAGTCTTCCTCAGTCTTCACTGCCCACCTTCCTTTTTCCTAAGAAGTGTCAAGAAAACTCCACCATGCCATAAGGCAGATAGTCAAGAGAGCCTGCCTTTTGACGACTTGTTTGAGTGCCCTTCACTATTTGGGCTTTCCTGAGGAGATGGTTGGGGAGGAGGCTAGTGACCCCATGCATTTCTGTGTTGATGGTGGTGGCAATAGTAGCATCTGTAGCCATGTATTGGTTGTGGGGGCAGCAACAGTGGCATTCGGGTCAGAGCAGGGTGGGCACTGAAGCCCATCATGATATCTCACAGTCTTATAAAAGTGGCATGGAGGGTGAGCACTAGTGATGGACAAACATCTGCCGGGATGGTTCGCGAACGCGATCAAATGTTCGCGAACCGCAAGTTCGCGGCGGGTCCCATTCATTTTAATGGCAGGCGAACCTGAAAAACCTTCAGCTCATATTTCCAGCCAAGAAATAATTACTAGAAGTGCACAAATAGTCCCACAACATGGACAGTGACATACCAGATGTATTATTCGAATTTGCGATCTCCATTCATTATTTTTTTCAATGCAAAATATCGGCAATATAATTTTAGCGTACGCGCATGCGCACACCAGTTATAATTATTTTTTCCAATACCGTTTGTCACTGTGAGTAGCAGAGGGAACGCAGCGAAACCGCAAACAAATGCTGCAGTAACCAAATGCACTATATAGAAAGTATATTATTGGTATATAACACCCCTCTTCTATCAGTTTTTTTGTGGGGCGACTGTTATATCACACCAGTTATAATTATTTTTCTAATTGCGTTTGTCACTCTGTGTAACTGCAATATCTCTGCAGAACCGCTCACCACTGCTGCACAATACAAATCCACTATAATATGCTTTCTATGTTAGAAAGTATATTATAAGTGTATTACACCCCCCTGTACTGCACACCTATCAATAGTACACCTATACCAGTCCTTAAAAGGACTTTTGTGGACCTATTTGATAGCATTTTTGTCCCTAACAGTCTGTCCCTGCTCCACACAGCAACCTTTCTCTACACTGACAAAAGACTGAATGTAAAATGGCGGCCAGATCTGGTCAATTTATAGGTAGGGGGTATGTCCATGTGCTGAAACTTTTCAATTGGCTGTCGTGTACCACCTGATGGATGTGTCATGGGTCAAAGTTCTTCACAATGTAAAAGAATATGGTGGGCGCGAATATCGGCATATGTTCGGCGAATCACGAACGAGCAAATTTTGCAGCGAATCGACCACCCGGCGAACCGCAAGGCCATCACTAGTGAGCACGACCTGTGAGCCGGAATGGGGTGCTAAGGAGAATTCAAAATCATTGGAGAAGGACAGTATCAGCAGCAATAAAGAGCAGAGGCCACGTACCTCTCAAATGACAGCCAGGGCAACATCTGCTTTGGGATCTGGTGATGTGGCTGACACAGTGGATGGGTTAGGCCCAAAACGTGCCAGAGCTAAGCCCAGCTATGTGTGCCTGTAGCTCTGTGTGAGCAACTGCCATATGTTGATTTTTCTCCACAAGGCGACAAACAATACCACAGCGGTGTACAAGATCTGCAGGATTAAAATAAGCCATGGCCTTCAAACATAATTATAGCTACCAGAAATGTATTGCAGCCCATGAGGCGGCATCACCAGATCCTTTGGGAAAATACAACAAGCATTCCCAATCAGAATAAGTCTGTCCTTTTTTTCCTAGTCCTCTTTGTGATAGCCAACCCACCTCCTCAAGCATCACCCGCATCACCTTCTTCTTCTGCTAATACTCCTTGTCTTTGGCCCCATCCTGTGACATCTATAACAGAACGTTTGGTCAAGAATAGACTTTTCTCCACCAGCAATTAGCTTGTCTACAAGCTGAACCCCCACCTGGCCACAATGCTGGCGGTGCAGTCGCTGTAGTACCACTTTAGTAGAGTCTTGTATTTTCAGATGGCAGAGAATGCAGGCCTCTCCTTGTGATTCTCGCTGTGCGGCAAGCTGCACTCCACATGGGATACCTGGAGCAGCTGTTACTGGCAGGGACAGTAATTGTCTTTCACGGCCCACTGGGTCAATGTTTTTTTTTCCATGGCAGTGGAGACGCAGCACGCCAGCAACATAGCCAGGTCCTTTTGACCCCCTCTCATTATATCATAGGGCTGCCTCCCACAGCAGGCACTTATCTGCCTCCTCCAACTACTCTTTCATAGACACGTTCCTGTCCCCAACAGCAGCAGGGCACAGCGTCGCTAATACTACCCCTTCTTACTATCAAATGTGTCAATTCAAGCATTGCCATGTCATGTTGGAGCTGATCGGCCAGGAAGAGGGTAGCCACACTGGCGAGCAGTTGCTCAACTATATCAGGCAGCAAACATCCTGCTGGCTGTTGCCTCACCGACTCCAACTGGGCAAGGTGGTCAGCGACAATAGGTACTACATCCTAGCCGCCCTGAACCAGGCGAAATATCATATTCTCCTTGCATGGCCTTTTAAAAAATGTACTGGCTTGCGCAAGGTGCTGGCAATGTCCAGGAGACTGTCTCTCTTTTCCACCATTCTCACATGGTGAGGAACGTTCTCCTGGACTTGTAGCGTCAGAATGGTCTAGAGCTATACAGCTTAATCTGTGACATTCCAACTCACTGGAATTCAACATTGCACATGCTCGAGCATCTGTACGAGCAGCAGAAAGCAGTGAACGATTTTATCATGCACCAGACCACCTCAGCAGGGAGCAAGTGTCGTTTCCAGGTTGGGCATTGGAAGCTCATGCCATTCATTCTGCAATTGTCCCTAATTCCCGTCATATGTATTTTTGAAGAGACGCTAACACAAATGCGGCCATTGGCCTTTTAGCTGGGGACCTACAATGAGAAACTTCCATGGGGGAAGGAGGTGCTGCCACTTGAGAAGGAGGAAAAGGAGTCAGAGTTGGAGGAGAAAGAGAATGAGGATGACGGTGAAATTGGCCACGACACCCAATAGTCTCAGTGGGGGGTGGAGGTGGAAAGAACTGGATCCTCGAGCACGCTGGCCTGAATGGCGACCTGTAGACTCTCTTGCTTATGCAGTGACAGGCGCATCAATGAATACAAGCAGTCTGATGATTACTGGATAGCCGTGCTTCTAGACCCTTGCTACCAGGGCATATTGGGGGAATGTGTTCCTCTTGCAGAAAGGGAGGACAAATTTTGTTATTACCAGGAAACACTGATTCAGATCGAAGTCCACTTCGGATACTTTGATTCACTCAACACTAATGGTAACACATAAACAGACCAAGTTGTCCATCGCCAGTGTCCAAAACATAATTTTTGTCAAAATGATCCAAGCCTGTATTCAGGAAGATTTTCTCACTCCTCCGGCTGATTTCGATGAATAGATCTCAACTTGCTAGCGGTGACCCATCTTGCCACTGTTTCTGTCTACCATTACCTTCTGTGTGGCTGCTGCTGCGGTCTGCGTCATGCCACTAATATCACATGCCAACCATCAAAATTTTTATGGCTGTTGCTGCCACCTGCATCATGCCACTAATGCCACCTGCCAACCATCACGTTCTATGCTACTGCTGCTGCCTCCATCATGCCACTAATGCCACCTGCCAACCATCACTTTCTGTACTACTGCTGCTACCGCCTTCTTCATGCCACTGCAGTGACCTGCCAACCATCACGTTCCATACAGCTGATGCCACTGCCTCTTCCATGCCACTGATGCCATCATGCCATTGCCGAGGCCCGCGACCTGCTGGCCATCATCTTACATAAGGTGGTTGTTGCCTCCATCATGCTGCTGTCCTTCTGCCGACATGTAACATATGGCTGCTGCAGAGTCCCTCAGACATTATTTACTATTGCGGTCATTGTGTTCCAGAGCTTGGGGAGGGGGAGGGAGAAAAGTAATAACAAATAAATGAAAAGAGATAGCAAGTTTTCCTAAAAAAAAAATCACAGTCCTGGGAGGCTAGAGAGAGTTATATACCAACTTTTCAGGCAATTGGAGCAACTTTGGTTCGGCCTGAACCGATTTGGTTCTGAACCAGACCTGAAACAAATCTTGACTGGTTTGCTCATCCCTAGTACTGACATAATTGTACTAACCCATAGTCTAAAGATTATGTATTATTTATGCTACATGGTGAATGACACAACATTTTAAATGCTGTTTGTTTCTTTTTTTACTTTGCCTCCCAGAAAGTGTTATGGTTGGTTACATTGAAAAATAGTTATTGGTCTTGGAAAGTAACAATTGGAAAAAGGAAATAAAGGGCCAAAATGGGCCATATTGTTAAGGGGTTAAATAGAGGAAGTAAAAGGAACATAACTAAATCAGGCCTCTTGCACACAACCATATGTATTTTGCGATCTGCAAAAAACGGATCCGCAAAAAATACGGATGACATCCGTGTGCATTTTGTATTTTGCGGAACGGAACAGCTGGCCCCCAATAGAACAGTACTATCCTTGTCCGTAATGCGGACAAGAATAGGACATGTTCTATTTTTTTGCGGAATGGAAATTCGGAAACGGAATGCACACAGAGTACCACTTTTTTTTTTTGTCGACCCTTTGAAATGAATGTTCCGTATACGGTCCGCCCAAAAAACGGAACGGACACTGAAAGAAAATACGTTCATGTGCAAGAGGCCTCAACAGGAGAAAATGACCAAAGGCATAATCCATATTCAGACTAACTCCTTCAAGATAAAGGCTTTTATATTTTTGAATGTCCTAAGTAATTTATTTTTTTACATCCTGAAATGACTAATTTAATTGGAGATAATTTATTTTCCCTTAATATGGTTTCCAAACTCAACCTTTTTTTTTTTTTTATCTAGTAAAATTGGACAAAATAAATAAAAAAGTGTGTTTTTCCATTCATAATTTATACATGATTGCGGTAACAAAAGTGTTCAGCACAATCCTTTAGTGCAAAGAGAATTACATTTCAATACAAAATCTGTACGAGGAACCCAGCTGCTATATAACATATATTATACTGGTATCTTTTTATGCAGAAGAACGATCATTAGGCTCTCTCAGGCATCAGTGTGCAGGTGTAATGGCTACTTTTGCACCAACTGTAGCGATACCCCTTTGCAACATTTTCTGCAGTGCTTTCTATTGGGAGTAGAAATTAAAATGACTAATGTGGCTTAATATGCACCAATGTTGCAACAAAATTCAGGCACACAATTCAGGAACAAAATAAGCCACCTAATATGTGGTAAAATTAGTTAGGCTATATACACTCACCTAAAGAATTATTAGGAACACCTGTTCTATTTCTCATTAATGCAATTATCTAGGCAACCAATCACATGGCAGTTGCTTCAATGCATTTAGGGATGTGGTCCTGGTCAAGACAATTTCCTGAACTCCAAACTGAATGTCAGAATGGGAAAGAAAGGTGATTTAAGCAATTTTGAGCGGGCATGGTTGTTGGTGCCAGACTGGCCGGTCTGAGTATTTCACAATCTGCTCAGTTACTGGGATTTTCACGCACAACCATTTCTAGGGTTTACAGAGAATGGTGTGAAAAGGGAAAAACATCCAGTATGCGGCAGTCCTGTGGGCAAAAATGCCTTGTGGATGCTAGAGGTCAGAGGAGAATGGGCCGACTGATTCAAGCTGATAGAAGAGCAACGTTGACTGAAATAACCACTCGTTACAACCGAGGTATGCAGCAAAGCATTTGTGAAGCCACAACACGCACAACCTTGAGGCGGATGGGCTACAACAGCAGAAGACCCCACCGGGTACCACTAATCTCCACTACAAATAGGAAAAAGAGGCTACAATTTGCACGAGCTCACCAAAATTGGACTGTTGAAGACTGGAAAAATGTTGCCTGGTCTGATGAGTCTCGATTTCTGTTGAGACATTCAAATGGTCCGAATTTGGCGTAAACAGAATGAGAACATGTATCCATCCTCTGATGGCTACTTCCAGCAGGATAATGCACCATGTCACAAAGCTCGAATCATTTCAAATTGGTTTCTTGAACATGACAATGAGTTCACTGTACTAAAATGGCCCCCACAGTCACCAGATCTCAACCCAATAGAGCATCTTTGGGATGTGGTGGAACGGGAGTTTCGTGCCCTGGATGTGCATCCCTCAAATCTCCATCAACTGCAAGATGCTATCCTATCAATATGGGCCAACATTTCTAAAGAATGCTATCAGCACCTTGTTAAATCAATTCCACGTAGAATTAAGGCAGTTCTGAAGGCAAAAGGGGGTCCAACACCGTATTAGTATGGTGTTCCTAATAATTGTAGATATGTCATTCTTATTATCAGCCACAGTGTGCATCCTTTCCCTCTTCTGGTCTGAAACCTGGCCCTGTCAAATCAAGAAAGAAGGGCTGCCAGAGGAAGCAGAAGAAGTAAGTGTGCACATATTTACTTGGGCCTGCCCTCAGTGCACTTAACTGTGCAAATTTGAAGATCATTTAGATTAAAAGTACATTTTCTCCAAAATGTAGCAACGGATCACTAAGTGAAATTTATCATTACATTAAACTGAGCTAGTCCTACAAGACTTTGTGCCTTGTAGCATCAGACTTCCCTTCAAATAATACAGTTATGAGTGCTACATACTGTAATTGAGCTGAGCCATTCTAGCAGCACCACTGGTTAGACAGTTTGCACCTGCTAGTCCTGTGATGGGTACCCTCCGACACCCCAGCTGTGGTAAAACTACAACTTGCAAGATGCACGTTTGCTTGGCTGTTCTCAGAACTCCATAGAAATGAATGGAGCATGCTGGGAGTCGTAGTTTTACCACAGCTGGAGTGCCGGAGGTCAGCCATCACTGTTCTTGTCTATCTTTAGGCATCTTACTTGCATCACAAGTGAAACAAATTTTGATAATTAAACTTTAAGGCCAGAAGTCAAACATCAATTTAATAGAAATGATCAAATCAATTCCAGATTGTTATTAATCTCCACAAATTTTTTTTCTCTGCAAATCCAGAACTTTTGGGATTCATCCCAAAAGTCCACCATTTTGCAGATCAGGAGACAGATAAGAAGGCATCTGCCACCAAAATAGAATCATTTTGGACAATTTTTTTAAATTAAAGTGCTGTGCATTGTTAAACAGGCTACCATCCGTTTACCCATAGCTATATATGTTGCTATCACTTTGTCATTACTAATGCTTTCTTGGAGTTAAAGAGCTTGAAAGGGGCTGGATACAATCCTAGCAGATCTCACAGTGGACCGAATGTATGTGAACCATATCAAATCTGACATTCAACAAAATTGAACACAAAACAAATTTTGTGAACGTCAATTATCTCTAAAAAATTTTTAAATTGTTTTTCTATATACCATTCAACCCCTCAGATGCCGTGGTCACACCTGACCACGGCATCTGAGTGTGCTGAAAAGCGGAAGCGCGCGCTTCCAGTTATGCTCTGGCTCCCCTGTGCTGCATAGTATTTCCTATGGAGCCCTTGCCTGTAATAGGGCTCCATAGGAAAGCTGTAAAATCACCATAGACTCTCTATGATAATAACAATCAAATGGTTGATTAGTATAGTTCCCTATAGGAACTATAATAAAGTGTAAAAAAAATAATAATAAAGTTTTTACAAATAAAAAAAATATATATATAAAAGTTTAAATCACCCACCTTTGCCCAAAATGAAAAAATAAAATAAAAAATACACATCATGGATATCGCTGCGTCGTACGTAAATGGCAGTATGGCACATAAGTAGTATTTAGTGTTAGGTTCCCATCTTATAGAGATCGCATTGACGCCGCAGACAGGCCCAAATAATTTTGTACAAAATGTATTTGCCAAGAATCTCAACATTAAATCTCAAAATAAGCGTAGCATTAGCACCAGAATATTTTCTATAACTATGGCATTATTGTGTGTTTGCAGAGTGCTGTTACATTGTGTTTTTTTTTCTTCATGTGTAAATGCCCGTATTATCAAAATATTAAAGTTTTAATCCCATACGGAAAAAGGCAAAATGAAAAAAAAAAATCAAAATGGCCAATTTTCAATTTTTTGTTCGCTTCTCCTCCCACACAAAATTAAATAAAAAGTGATCAAAAATCCGTACACGTCCCAGAATGGTATCAATGAAAAATACACATCGCCCCGCAAAAAAGAATCCCTCAAACAGCTTCCCATACATAACTACAAAAAAGATATAGGGGGTAAGAATATGACAGCAAAAAACAAACACATTTTAAAAATTTTGTAATTTTTTTTTTTCAGTCTCAAGATGCAAGAAAAAGTATACTGACCTGGAGAAAAAAGATCACAAATTAGTTTTACCGCATAATGAACGCCGTAAAAAAAAAAACTGTAAAACTGTAGCAAAATTGCATTTTTTTCCCAATTCTCCCCCCCTTTGGAATTTTTTTTTCCTCTTTTCACAACATTCTTTGCAAAATTAAATGATAGTGTTGGAAAGTACAACTTGTCCCACAAAATATATGCTCTCATATGAAAATGTGAATGAAAAAATAAAAAAGTTATGGCTCTGGGAAGGCGGGGAGCGAAAAACGAAAACGCAAAGTTAAAAAACCCTCCAGGGTAGAAAGGGTTAATTGGAGTTACCCAATGGCAAAATTGCTATAAATTCATGAAAGACAGTCTTATATTTTAAAAAACATGATATGTTACCAAACTACATTGATGATCTCCTTCTCTTTTTATCTACATAACATTTTTTAGCTAAGGCTTTGGTAATAAATAGCATCCTATGTGACCTGAATGTCCTTGCCATTTTACAGTCCATGCATTTTCTGTTTAGTACAACAGAAATACTTCAATAGAACTCAGGGCAATTAATACGGATCATTTGTTATGAAAGAAAAGACTACAATCCAGTTTGTAATGAATGTGCTTGCATTTTTTCGTTTGAGAGATTTTCTAGACAAAGGTTTAAAGGGAATTTAGTAGTCCAACTAAACTGTTCTTGTCTGGGGATGCTGTCACAAGCACATTCAGCTTGATGCCTCTAGACAGTAACACAAAAAGCTAAAACTATACTGTATATGCTAATCTAGAAGACAAAAAATGGTTAATTTATGCAAATCCTGGTTTTATGGTTGTACAGTTAAATAGAAGCTTGGAGTATCCCATGGCTACACTGTGAATAGTTTGTGAAATATACCCAAAATGGGGAAGGTAAGAAAATATTTTTTAACACTATCATTTTTGGGGTTAACTAAATAATCAAAGGTTTTAAAAAAAAAATGTAAACTAGATTTTTTCCTTATTGTTCCTTATGAATAAATATTTAATTAACAAATTTATCACTTACCAGAGTAAGTTTGCAAATAGGAAATTGTGTTATACTCTACCTCAGGCATGTAGCCTTTTCATGCAAATTAGAACGTACCTGTTGTAAAATAGTACAATTTATCATTATGGAAAGAATAAATTTTATTTATATGAATTGAAAACCCATTTAGAAGGTTTTTTCACAGAGATTTTCTTTTACGATTCTGGGTGCTCCTCTTTACAATTTTGGCACATCTTACATCACTGCAGACTAGATCAAGATTGGTATTAGAAACAGTAGTCTTGATAAACTCCCATCCCAAAGTTTATAGTGCATTACAAAAGCAGTACATACAAAGCTTTTTTTCCCGTTCTTGAATTTTATGTTTGAATGCTTTTAATAATGCTCTATGTACGTCGTTTTTCTGGTATTTTTCCCACAGACTTCGCTATAGACTTTGAAGAAAAAAAACGGAATTTAAGCATTGCAAATTTACAATCTAAAAAACACCATTAAAATGTCAGAAAAACTTTTTAAAGTTAAAAAGGCCTCTGAATGTGTAATGGACACCTTTTTTGCTTTTACCTTTCTTGCAGTTTTGAGTAGTTTTTCTAGCTGATTTTACTTTAAAGTCTATAGTGAATTATAAAATTTGCCAAAGACAAAGCATTCTTTTGCATGGCTTTTTGTAGTGTTGTGTTTTTTCATGAATATTCAACTCAGAGATGAGTAATTTAAAAACTTCGGAAAAACACCATATTATATGAAAAAACAAACAAAACTAAACAATACAAAAAATGCAAGAAAACTATAAAAATACACGACAGTTTCTACCACAAAAAAAAATCTACTTTGTATAGACAACTAAATTGCAATCTTGCAATGTTATGAAGTGATGCAGCAGCATAATATTGTATTGAAGATCATATTTAGATCTAAATGTATTGTTTCACAAAGTTAACACATTAAACATTGTACTGTAACTTTGTGACGACCTTGGGGTACATCTACATGGTTTAGTTTCAGCATGGAATAGAAGGATATAATACTTGTGTGTCCCTCATATCCTTTTCAGGATTTTTAGGTGATCTCCCCATACCCTCATTGCAGAGTCTGCCGATAATGAAGGCCTTCAAAGCTTCTCGTGACTCATTAAAATAATGGATTAAGCCAAGCCAACCTGACTGACTTCCCTCTCTCTCAAGGCCTCAAACCAGTTTTGGATGTAAAAATTGAATTTGTATATACTCTGTACAAATAACTGCAATTAAAATATAATCCCATTTTTACAGATCATCTTTTATGAAGACAAAAACTTCCAGGGTCGCTCTTATGAGTGTAACTGCGACTCTGCTGACCTACACTCCTTCTTTAGCCGCTGTAATTCTATCCGTGTGGAGAATGGAAACTGGATGATCTACGAACATCCCAACTACAAGGGACACCAGTACTTTCTAAAGAAAGGGGAATACCCAGATTACCAACAGTGGTTGGGTTTCAATGACTCTGTGAGGTCCTGTCGACTGACTCCACAGGTAGGGTCGTTTATTGTTATATCAAATGTATAAAAAAATAGTAATGTGTTCATTTATTTAATAATTGTAAGACCTCTTTCAATAATGTTTTTGTTTTAGGCACAGAATCAGTTTTTAGACAAAATAAATCCACTGCAAAAACTGATGCAAAGTTTGCATATAAAAAAAATAATAATCCAGTTTTACCAATTTTTCCTAGAAACAATGCAAGTGACCTTTGATGCATTTGTATGTAATAAGTTTAACTGATCCTCCTCTTACATTCAATTGATTTTTTGCCTGATTGCAACTGAAAGCACTGCATAATTTTTTTGCTGGATGGAAAAGTCCTGTCTATGTATCAGTCAGTTTTTCAAGTAAAAACTTGATCAGTTTAAGGCTACATTCACACGAGCATGTAATGTGCGGTCCGCAAATTGCAGATCCACAAAAAAAAGGATGACTTCCGTATGGCATCCGTTTTTCTTGCGGATCCATTGTAACAATGCCTTTCTTTTTCTCCAAAATGGACAAGAATAGGACATGTTCAATTTTTTTGCGGGGCTACGGAACGGACACATGGATGCGGATAACATCCGGTTTGCTGTCCGCATTTTTTGCAGACCCATTGAAATGAATGGGTTCGCATCCTATCCGCCAAAAAAAAGACACAGAAACAAAATACGTTTGTGTGAATGTAGCCTTAGGGCTCATGCACATGACCGTATGTAGTTTGCGGTCTACAAAAACGGATCTACAAAAAATATGGATGATGTCCGTTTGCATTCCGTATTTTGCAGAACGGAACAGCAGGCCCCTAACAGAACAATACTATCCTTGTCCGT
The DNA here is from genome assembly GCF_905171765.1 of Bufo bufo. Lineage (NCBI taxonomy): Eukaryota > Metazoa > Chordata > Amphibia > Anura > Bufonidae > Bufo > Bufo bufo. The sequence goes on along the minus strand of NC_053395.1, from coordinate 126,108,984 downwards.
AATGCAGACAATATTAGGACATGTTCTATTCTTTTGCGGAACTGACATACGGAAACAGGATGTACACGGAGTAACTTCCGTTTGTGGACCCATTGAAATGAATGGTTTCGCATACAGTCCGCAAAAAAAAAAGGAACAGACACTGAAAGAAAATTCATTTGTGTGCATGAGCCTTTGCTGAAACAAAAATGTGGTCTGAAATAGCACTAATACATTTAATGAGTGGTGACTACCACATATAAACATAACTCAAAATTAAAAAAGAAGACTTCAATATATTGTCATAGGTGGATGAATATCTTTAAAATAAAACTAAATAAAACTATTTTAAGCACTCTATTGTATCAAAAAATATAAACTTTAAATATATCAATGATAATGACCAATATTATGCATAAGTTATTCTTTCTTCTAGCACCGTGGCACCTTCAGAATTAGAGTTTACGAGAAGGAAGATTTTGGAGGTCATATGATGGAATTAACAGAAGACTGTCCACATGTCCAAGAGAAGTTCCATTATAATGATATTTACTCCTGCAGCATCCCTGAAGGCCACTGGATCTTCTATGAAGAGCCCAACTATAGGGGACGTCAATACTACCTGAGGTCCGGCGAGTACAGAAGATATTCTGAATGGGGTGCAAGTAGTCCCAGAGTGGGCTCCTTCAGGAGGGTTCTGGATCTCTATTGAAGCCTTCAAGCAAAATCTGAAGCACTGTTGTAATTACTATTAATAAAATCAACATTGCTATCTTTAATATATTCAGTTTTTTTTACTTTCCCCAAATCATGCCTAAGTGTCTACTAACAAGAATAATAAAACAAAACTATACGTACATTAAAAACATTTTATATGCATAAACCATTATATAAATTGATCCTGTCAGGGCTTTTATGATGATGTCCAAGGACAGCATAGTGTAGTGACAAAAATGTCAAGTTAATCTGAAGTTGTTTTTATACTACTTCCTGTACATGCTAATGAATAATTTTATACTTATCACTGGACCCCTTGCTGCAGTTGAATCCTTGCTGGCCATGTACCGCACAGTTTGACATGCAAGATCTTAAAAAAAATACACATTGACTACTAAGTGACAGTGCTGAAATCCTTACACTTTCTCAATAGAGAAAGGCTCACACTGAGCTGAAACGTTGCCTTGTCACATGGGTGAATAAAGTCTTGAATATTTTTCACCTTTACCTTGGAGTGCTGCCTGCTTTTTGGATTATATTTATATATACTGTGTATATATATATATATATACAGCGATGGACTGGCCATCGGGAGTACCGGGAGAATCCCGGTGGGCCGATCGAATTATGGGCCGCCGGGCCAGGGCCGGCGCCACCCATAAGCAGAGTAGGCCACCGCGTAGAGCGCACTCTGCCTGGGGGCGCCGGCGCTCTGGAGTCCGAATTCCGAGTACTATTAGCCGCCGCCGTGCCACGCCCCCTACTTGTGAGATCCATCCATCTAATTTCCTACTAGCCGCCGCCCGCGTCACGCCCCTACCTGTGATCCATGTCTGACATCATCTGACTGCTGCGCCTCCTCTGCATTAATGATCTGACTCCTCCTGCTGTTTGGGTGTTCCTAGTTGCCGCCGCCGGCCGGATCTTCATAGTGGATGTGCTGCTGCAGCCTGCCCCTGTTAAGTCGATTCAGCGCGAGATCCCGCGAGGCCGGAGGAGGTCACGGGTCTCGCGGGATCTCGCACCAATACACACGATCCATCCTATCGTCATATCCGGGGGGACGTCACAACCGGAAGTGACGACTGAAGGTATACAAATATTACGGGGGTAGGGAAAGAGCACTAGACAAAGAAGACACCCCACAGGAACAGGATCATCAGCGTCAGCGAGCGACACAAGTATGTACGGGGGGGGGGGGGGCTTTTGGCGGCAATTTCAAATTACATAATGGAGTCTGACTGTGCACTGTCTCTGGGGGCAATATTACTGTATGTGGGGGCACTGGAGGGGCAAATTACATAATGGAGGGCACTGTTTGTATGTGGGGGCAGTATTACTGTATGTGGGGGCAGTATTACTGTATGTGGGGGCAGTATTACATAAAGGAGGGCACTGTATGTGGGGGCAGTATTACTGTATGTGGGGGCAAATTACATAATGGAGGCCGAAAAAGGGGGCGGGTAAAGGGGTGTGGTCAGTGGGCGGAGTCAGTGGGCGGAGTCAAGGGGCGGCAAAATTACCTCTTGCCTAGGTAAAGTGGGCCGGTCTGGCTGAAGTCCAGGGCCACTTTATTGTCCCAGTCCATCCCTGTATATATATATAGGCCAGCCTGAATGTTAATCAAAGTCTTTGTAAAGAGCCTATGTTCTGCTGGTTTGGCTAAACACATTTGGAGTGCTGCCCTTCCCCAGCACTAAGTATGCACTACCCCTTTAGTTTTTTTTCCCTTGGAGAACAATAGATGGAGAATGTGTGGGTTGTTTGTGCAAATTTTACTGCAGCACATTTATTAACCCTTTCATCCTCTTCATTCCATCCCTGCTCCAGCTGTTCAAGGGCTGAAGCGTGATGGAGGAGGGGGCAGTGATTTTGAAAGGATAGATATTAACCCTTTCATCACCTTTGCTCACCTGAGTTTGGTTTTCACAAAATGTTCCACTGTATACTCTTTGGAATGAATTTTCATGGCTAGGAAAGGACAAAATTGAATTGCCAGATTGTTTGTGGTCCCTGAAATCATGGCTTCTCTTATTTCTACTGTACATAAAGGCTTGACCTCATAAATAAAAGTTGGGCGCCCATGGAAAAAATTCTACATATTTTAATACTGTAAGTTCTCAACATTACAGTATATTGCAAGATTATGTCTTTACTTAAAGATTCAGGATGATTAAGGTTTCAGAAAGTGTATCTGGGTTATCGGCAGACAGAAGCTCCCATATCTGCCATCTTTCTCTTTGCCATTCTTGCCAATCTGGATATGTTTTTTTTTTTTATTAGCAAACTTCTTTTTAATAAGAAGATTTTATAGAAAAAAGGACTGCAATGCCATATACAGTAAGAGAAAGCGGCTTAAAAGCCGGAAAAAGCAACAAAATAGCTCACATTTACAACTGTATTGGGTGAGTAGGTCAGAAGTGACATAATTACAAACTTTTTCCAAGTATTCAATACTTTATTTACAGCAGCAACACAGCAAGTGCTTTAATATTAAATTAGAACGTACTGTAAGCTCTCAAGCCTATTATTTACATATCCCTTTGTACAGCTTTGCATACAACATAATAATAGCTCTAACATACACTGTGCACTGATGTGCCCTATTCACATTATTCATCATAATGAAGGGACATTAGAAATTTCTCCACGTCCATTCCAGCTGGAACAATGTCCATTCTCTTCTACCGATGTTTCTTTTCTTTCTTCTTTTTAGGCAAAGCAGATGTACAGTACTTAGATGTTCTCTCTTATGTGACTATCTCTCAGATTCCTCAGCTTCTTCTAGCTTTCTCTTTTTAGATGCGCTCTTAGAAGATTTTAATTGCTGAGTGTCTTCAGAGGAGTGTTTCCTGTCAACTTTGCAAGAGAGACCCGGGATAGTATCATGAGTGTGTGAGCATCCATATTGACCCCTGTGATGTACAGTAACTGCCTCCACGGTGCAATCCACAGCTCATACTGGACCAGTGTGCAAACTCATCAGCATACTGGAGTGACTTCATGAGACTGCATGGATACTATAGAAGTTTGCTGCAAAGGGTTTAGGCCACTTAATTTTTTGTATATTTTTTTTTTAATTGCTGGGAATTAAATGTGCAATGTGTATACAATATGTTTATATATTTTATATAAACTGCAGCCTGTAATCATTTGATGCTGGTATTTTACATTGAATAACTGCTAGGTGGAAAAAGGAAGAATTCAATGTACAGTAGTGAAGGGCAAAAAAGAAAAGAAAAGCAGAGCACAGTATATGCTCTGCAATATGCAAATCAATCCTAACAGGGCTCATGTCAGCACCCTTGTTTCTGACGTTGGCATTGCGTCTTCTGTTTGATGTGTGAACATGACCAGAACACGTCAGACATGGTAGTGGGTTTATACGACAGAGGGGAGCATCGGCTCCATGTGTTGAATGACAAGCCGGGACATGGGGCATTTCAGTTTAATATAAAATACATAAAATATAAAATAAAAAACGCAATGAATATTTTAACCTTTGTTCGAAAGATTCCGCCATTGATTATTTCTTGCACTTCCGACTTGTTTTTTTTTTCACTGCAGCTCAAATTCCTCAGGTACGTGGCCGTATGATACTGTAACTCTCTGTATAGTAGGGCTTTGTGAAGTGGAGCCTATAGGTGCCCATACTGTAGGTGTGCCTATGATTTGATAATGAGGAAAATTACATTACGTGCAGGAGCAACATTTCCCAATGCGGACACTGTAGATGACTATGATACTATGATACAATATAATAATACAGTGTTTGCACACATCAATACAGTTTTTTTCCCCATATATTTTTTAATTTTTAACAGTTTTAATTATTTTCGCAGGGTGGTTTAAAACTACATTGCGGCGGGGGTTAATCGGAACAGGATGTCCGCTGAAATCATTCAGCGGGCATCCTGTTACAAAGCCGGGGGGGGGTCATGTGACCCCCCGTATCGGTGATCGCAGCAAACCGCAGGTCAATTCAGACCTGCGGTTTGCTGCGTTTCCGGTCCATTCGGGTCTCCGGTGACCGGATGAACCGGAAAAGGACGGTGATAGGTGGTGTGATTAAACACCACCAATCACAGTCCGAGTATTTGGAGGCTGCGTTGCTGGCCATGGTGCTGATTGGTGCTGTCCTTGGTGCTGGAGAGAGGCGGGAGATTCAAACTCCCGGCGCTCCTCTCTCCCCTCCTCTTTCTGCTGCTGCACCTGCACCATCCAGCACCGTCCTCACCAGCTCCTGCGATCCCCCCGTCGGCACCCATCACCCTCCTACACCCATCACCCTCCAGGTAGGTTAGGGTCAGTGAGGGAGAGGCACTATTAGGCAGGGATAGAAGGGAGAGTTAATTATGGCAAAAAAAAAAAAAAAAAACTTTAACTGATTTATTGTTTTTGGTGGTCTCTGGTGGTTGGGGTCCACAGCACTTAGCTGTGAGACCCTAGACCCACCTAGGGGTGCTGCCACTTGTTCCACCACCACTTTTTATTTTATTTTCTTTATTTTTTTGCGTGCACTGACTGTGGCCGGCACTCTTAGCGTCCGGCCACTGTTAGCGCATCGCCTGCCCCACCGCTGATCAGCAAGTTTGAACTTTATTTTTTTTCTAACACACACTTGTCCATTTTTTTTTTTTTTTTTTACTTTTTAGTACGTGAACACCCGTGCCCCCACACACACGCACATACAATAAAGTTTTACACGCACGCACATACACACGCACACACACATACCCATGGCCCACCGGATGTTCTCGGTGAAGGAGGCATACGCCCAGCTTGCCTCCGACTCCGAGAGCCCCAGTGAGGATGAGGATGATCCCACGTTCCTCTTGTCATCTGCATCCTCCTCATCATCATCTGATGACGATGAGCCCCCAAGGCGGCGGAGATGCCGCCAGGCAGAGCCAGGGGCCCCACATGCTAGGGACCCTGTGGCCCACACCAGTACGAGCCGCCCTGGGGCTCGTACTGGTTTCCTGGCCCACCAAATAAGCCCACCGGAGCCCCCTGCCGGTGAACTTAGCTGGTGTGCCCCAGTGGATTTTGAGCCCGAGATTCCGGATTTTGTTGGCAATCCAGGAATCCAGATTCCCACAGTGGGCTTCACTGAAATGGATTATTATTATTTTTTTTCAGTGACCCATTTGTGAATCTGATGGTGGAGCAGACAAACCTGTACGCCCAACAGTTCGTTGCTCAGCACCCGGGCTCCTTTTTGGCTAGACCCGGTGGCTGGACACCGGTCAGTGCAGCCGAGATGAGGACATTTTGGGGCCTCGTGCTGCACATGGGTCTAGTGCAAAAACCCAGTGTCAGGCAATACTGGAGTGGGGATGTCCTCTACCAGACCCCACTCTACAGTATGGCCATGACACGCCCCCGGTTTGAGGCCATCCGGAAATGTCTGCATTATTCAGATAATGCAGCATGTCCCCCCCCCCCCCCCCCCCGAGGTGATCCTGCCTATGACCGTCTGTATAAGATACGGCCGGTCATCGATCACTTCGGGGCCAAATTTGCGCAGGCCTATGTACCTGGAAGGGAGGTTGCGGTTGATGAGTCTCTCGTTGCGTTCAAGGGGAGACTCACTTTTCGCCAATCCATTCCCACTAAGCGGGTGAGGTATGGCGTGAACATGTACAAAATTTGTGAGAGTACCTCAGGGTACACTTACAAATTTCGTGTGTACGAGGGGCAACCCCCAGAATGTCCCTCCACTCTGGGTGTTAGCGGGAAACTCGTGTGGGACCTTATGTACCCACTCCTAGATAAGGGTTACCACTTGTACATGGATAACTTTCATACTAGCATTCCCTTGTTCAGGTCCCTTGCCGCCAGATCCGGAAAAATCAGCGCGGCCTCCCTGCCCACCCCCTCCAGGTACCTATCCCCAGGGGTGAGACCCGTGCCCTTACCAGTGGAAACCTGTTGCTGGTCAGGTATAAGGACAAGAGGGATGTCCTTATACTGTCCACAATCCACGGTAACAGCATCACCTGTGCGAGGTACCACGGCAACGGTCCTCAAGCCTGATTGTATCGTCGACTACAATCGGTATATGGGAGGAGTTGATCTCTCTGATCAAGTCCTCAAGCCATATAATGCCATGCGCCAAACCCATGCATGGTACAAAAAAGTTACGGTCTACTTGGTACAGGTTGCCTTGTACAACGCTTTTGTACAATCCCGAAGCGCTGGCAGCACATTCCTCCAATTCTATGATGCAGTCCTCAAGGACCTGATTTTTTTCAGACCGGGAAAAAGCAGGCCTGAGTACCTCGGGAATGGGAAGCGCCCGGATCGTCCCTGGCCAACATTTTCCAGGTGTGGTCCCCCATACTGGAAAGAAGGGACGAACCCAAAAAAAATGCAGAGTGTGTCACAAGAGGGGGATACGGAAGGACACCACCACTCAATGTGACACTTGCCCCGATCATCGGAGCCTCTGCGTTATCGATTGCTTTAGGGAGTATCACACTTCCATGGAGAACTAAATTTTTATAATCCCCAACAGTCCGCTAGAGAACATAAAAAACTATGGCTCTCAGACTTTGGAGACACGGAAACAATTTTTTTCCCCAAAAAATATTAGTTTTAGTGCAGGCATCCTCAAACTGCGGCCCTCCAGATGTTGTAAAATTATAACTCCCAGCATGCCCAGACAACCTACAGCTATCAGCAGGGCATGGTGGGAATTCTAGTTTTACATCTGGAGGGCCGTAGTTTGAGGATGCCTGCACTAAAACTAATATTAGTAGGATGCTTAGTGTCTCCAAAGTCTGAGAGCCGTACATATTGGGCATCGCCGCGTCCGTAAAAATCTTCTCTTTAAAAATAACATTTAACCCAACCTCCCCGGATGGACAACGTAAAAAAAAAAAAAGTGTAAAAGAAAAAGCCATTTTTTTGTCACCTAACATCACACAAATTGTAACTCAAAATGTCATATGCACCCCCAATTAGTGCCAATAAAACCGCCATCTCATTCCGCAAAAAATATTAGATAGTCGCCCAACAAAAAAAAAATGAACCTCACAGGCTATGGAGATGCTAAAATGATTTTTCTTTGTTCCTAAAATGATAATATAGTGTAAAATCTAAATACATTTTAAAATGTAAACATATTAGGTATCGCCGCGTCCGTAAGAATTTGCCCTATAAAAATAACATTTGACCAAACCCCTCGGATGAACAGCGTTAAAAATATAAAATAAAAACAGTGCTAAAACACCAATTTTTGGGCAAAATTTCCATTTGAATCCTTTTTTTCCGGTAATAAAACAAGGGTTAACAGCCAAACAAAACTAAATATTTATTGCCCTGATTCTGTAGTTTGCAGAAACACCTCATATGTGGTCGTAAATGGCTATATAGCCACACGGCGAGGCATAGAACGAAGGGAACGCCATATGGTTTCTGGAAGGCAGATTTTGATGGACTGGTTTATTTACACCATGTCCCATTAGAAGCCCCCCCTGATGTAGCCTAGACTAGAAACTCCAAAAAAGTGACCCCATCTAAGAAACTACACCCCTCAAGGTATTCAAAAGTTACTTTACAAACTTTGTTAACCCTTTAGGTGTTCCACAAAACTAAATAGCGAATGTAGAAACAATTTTAGAATTTAAATTTTTTGTTACCTTGCCTCAAAAAAGTGTAATATAGAGCAACCAAAAATCATATTTACCCTAAAATAGTCCCAAAACAACAACCACCTTATCCCGTAGTTTCCTAGATGGGGGTCACTTTTATGGAGTTTCTACTCTAGGGGTGCATCAGGGGGCTTGAAAGGGTACATGGTGTAAATAAACCAGTCCAGCAAAATCTGCCTTCCAAAAACCATATGGCGTTCCCCTTCTTCTATGTCCGGCCGTTTAGCCATATAGTAGTTTAAGACCACATATGGGGTGTTTCTGCAAACTACAGAATCAGGGCAACCCATATTGAGTTTTGTTCGGCAGTTAACCCTTACTTTATTCCTGGAAAAAATGGGTTAAAATGGAAAATTTTCAAAACAATTGAAATTCCAAAATTGTTTCTCCATCTGCCATTAACTCTTGTGGAACACTTAAAGGGTTAACAAAGTTTATAAACCCAGTTTTGAATACCTTGAGGGGTGTACTTTCTTAGATGGAGTCACTTTTTTGGAGTTTCTAATCTAGGGGTGCAACGGGGGGCTTGAAATGGGACATGGTATAAACAAAACCAGTCCTGCAAAATCTGCCTTCCAAAACCTATATGGCGTTCCCCTCCTTCTATGTCCTCCTGTTTGGCCAAACAGTAGTTTAGAACCACATATGGGGTGTTTTTGCAAACTACAGAATCAGGGTAACCCATATTTAGTTTTGTTTGGCAGTTAACCCTTGCTTTGTTCCTGGAAAAAATTTATTATATTGGAAAATTTTCCAAAAACCGAAATTCTTAAATTTTTGGGTGGTTTCTATTACATAAGCCTCACAAAGTGACTTCAGACCTGGACTGGTCCATAAAAAGTTGGATTTGGAAAATTTCAGAAAAATTTCAAAATTAGCTTCTAAACTTCTAAGCTATGTAACAGCCCCAAAAAATAAAATGGCATTCCCAAAATGATACAAACATGAAGTAGACATATGGGGAATGTGAAGTCACAATTTTGGGGGGTATTACTGTGTATTACAGAAGTAGAGAAACTGAAACTTTGAAATTTGCAAATTTTTCCAAATTTTTTGTAAATTTGGTATTTTTTTATGCAAATGAATTTAAATTTTAGCAGTGTCAGGAAGTACAATATGTGATGAAAAAACTGTCTCAGAACGGCCTGGGTAAGTCAAAGCGTTTTAAAGTTATCAGCACTTAAAGTGACACTGGTTAAGTCCTTAAAGGGGTTGGCCACTCTTTAAATACTCTCCACTACAGTGTGGCAGGCAGGGAAAAAATGAAGTCCCTAATATACTTCATTAAACACTGTGACATGGTGCATTATCCTGCTTTTCTTTCAATTAAGAGCTATGCCCCCTTAGTCCTGCTCTACCTTGCAGCTGAGTTCGTCCATGGCTGCACGCGACATGGAGGAGCTTGAGAGGAAGCTCGTCCATGCGCATGTGCAGTCTGCTCCTGTCAGTGGTCGACCTTCTGCTGCCCGCTCGAACTGTGACAGGAATCAGCTGCTTGTTCCCTCTCTACAAACAGCTGATTCCTGTCAGAAGCTGGCTGTGATAAAAACCTTCAGAGTCCCTACTGCAAAAGCTACTTAGTCTATCCCCATCCCCCCCCTGCACTATCACCACACAGCGGACCCGCTAAGCCACACCCTCCTGTTCCGTTAGGCCATGCCCCCTGCAACCAACAGGGAAAGCAGGACATCTAGCCAGGAACTATGATTTTGTGTGTGTGTATTATATATATATATATATATATATATATATATATACACACATACATACACCTTTAAAGAAAAAATGTGGGGGATTCAATCAGCACAACCCTGTATGCAGGTGCACATCGCTATGGCGAAATACATATACAAAGAAAAAGACACAAATGCAATAGCACTCTGCAACCAGCATTCTGCCCTGCCTCTATGCTGGATGAGGCATTGGTGTACATTTTGGCCAAAGTGTAATAAGCCACTCACCACGTCAAGGTCGCCTCTATGGAGTGGTCCCTAACACTAGTTCCTACCTGTTTGTGGGCCATGACAGCCACACAAAGTCCTGGCTTATTACACTTTTGCCAAAATGTACACCAATGCCTCATCCAACATAGAGGCAGGGCAGAATGCTGGTTGCAGAGTGCTATTGCATTTGTGTCTTTTTCTTTGTATATGTATTTCGACATAGCGATGTGCACCTGCATATAGGGTTGTGCTGATTGAATCCCCCACATTTTTTCTTTGTAGTATATATTGGAGGCGTGGCGATCTCCATGCAGTCATGCACACCTGACCAGTCAATCTGTCCTGGAGGCTGGTTTTAAAGTCAGTATAAAACTGAGTCTGCATATATAGCACCTACCAGTAGCCATTTGGCTCCAGGAGAAGTATATAGTGGGCTCAGCATGCATGCTGGTACTTGCATCCCTGGATCCGATGAAAGCTGTAATGGCACCGGACGGGGTTAAAAGCAGAGTGTGCTTGGCGTGCATGCTGCACCTGCATTCCCTGGACTTTGTGTGGCTGTCATGGCCCACAAACAGGTAGGAACTAGTGTTAGGGGCCACTCCATAGAGGCGACCTTGACGGGGTGGTGGCTTATTACACTTTGGCCAAAATGTACACCAATACCTCATCCAGCATAGAGGCAGGGCAGAATGCTGGTTGCAGAGTGCTATTGCATTTGGGTCTTTTTCTTTGTATACATACACCTTTACCTTGGAGTGCTGCCTGCTTTTTGAATTATATATATATATATATACAGGGAGTGCAGAATTATTAGGCAAGTTGTATTTGTGAGGATTAATTTTATTATTGAACAACAACCATGTTCTCAATGAACCCAAAAAACTCATTAATATCAAAGCTGAATATTTTTGGAAGTAGTTTTTAGTTTGTTTTTAGTTTTAGCTATTTTAGGGGGATATCTGTGTGTGCAGGTGACTATTACTGTGCATAATTATTAGGCAACTTAACAAAAAACAAATATATACCCATTTCAATTATTTATTTTTACCAGTAAAACCAATATAACATGTCAACATTCACAAATATACATTTCTGACATTCAAAAACAAAACAAAAACAAATCAGTGACCAATATAGCAACCTTTCTTTGCAAGGACACTCAAAAGCCTGCCATCCATGGATTCTGTCAGTGTTTTGATCTGTTCACCATCAACATTGCGTGCAGTAGCAACCACAGCCTCCCAGACACTGTTCAGAGAGGTGTACTGTTTTCCCTCCTTGTAAATCTCACATTTGATGATGGACCACAGGTTCTCAATGGGGTTCAGATCAGGTGAACAAGGAGGCCATGTCATTAGATTTTCTTCTTTTATACCCTTTCTTGCCAGCCACGCTGTGGAGTACTTGGACGCGTGTGATGGAGCATTGTCCTGCATGAAAATCATGTTTTTCTTGAAGGATGCAGACTTCTTCCTGTACCACTGCTTGAAGAAGGTGTCTTCCAGAAACTGGCAGTAGGACTGGGAGTTGAGCTTGACTCCATCCTCAACCCGAAAAGGCCCCACAAGCTCATCTTTGATGATACCAGCCCAAACCAGTACTCCACCTCCACCTTGCTGGCGTCTGAGTCGGACTGGAGCTCTCTGCCCTTTACCAATCCAGCCACGGGCCCATCCATCTGGCCCATCAAGACTCACTCTCATTTCATCAGTCCATAAAACCTTAGAAAAATCAGTCTTGAGATATTTCTTGGCCCAGTCTTGACGTTTTAGCTTGTGTGTCTTGTTCAGTGGTGGTCGTCTTTCAGCCTTTCTTACCTTGGCCATGTCTCTGAGTATTGCACACCTTGTGTTTTTGGGCACTCCAGTGATGTTGCAGCTCTGAAATATGGCCAAACTGGTGGCAAGTGGCATCTTGGCAGCTGCACGCTTGACTTTTCTCAGTTCATGGGCAGTTATTTTGCGCCTTAGTTTTTCCACACGCTTCTTGCGACCCTGTTGACTATTTTGAATGAAACGCTTGATTGTTCGATGATCACGCTTCAGAAGCTTTGCAATTTTAAGAGTGCTGCATCCCTCTGCAAGATATCTCACTATTTTTGACTTTTCTGAGCCTGTCAAGTCCTTTTTTTGACCCATTTTGCCAAAGGAAAGGAAGTTGCCTAATAATTATGCACACCTGATATAGGGTGTTGATTTCATTAGACCACACCCCTTCTCATTACAGAGATGCACATCACCTAATATGCTTAATTGGTAGTAGGCTTTCGAGCCTATACAGCTTGGAGTAAGACAACATGCATAAAGAGGATGATGTGGTCAAAATACTAATTTGCCTAATAATTCTGCACGCAGTGTATATATATACAGTACAGACCAAAAGTTTGGACACACCTTCTCATTCAAAGAATTTTCTTTATTTTCATGACTATGAAGGCATCAAAACTATGAATTAACACATGTGGAATTTTATACATAACAAACAAGTGTGAAACAACTGAAAATATGTCATATTCTAGGTTCTTCAAAGTAGCCACCTTTTGCTTTGATTACTGCTTTGCATACTCTTGGCATTCTCTTGATGAGCTTCAAGAGGTAATCCCCTGAAATGGTCTTCCAACAGTCTTGAAGGAGTTCCCAGAGATGCTTAGCACTTGTTGGCCCTTTTGCCTTCACTCTGCGGTCAAAGCAAAAGGTGGCTACTTTGAAGAACCTAGAATATGACATATTTTCAGTTGTTTCACACTTTGTTGTTTGTTATGTATATAATTACACATGTGTTAATTCATAGTTTTGATGCCTTCAGTGTGAATCTACAATTTTCATTTTCATGAAAATAAAGAAAACTCTTTGAATGAGAAGGTGTGTCCAAACTTTTGGTCTGTACTGTATATATATATATATATACACACATACATATTTATTGATACACAAAATATAACACACGTTTTTAATATATTTATATGTGTATATACATTGCGGTCCGCAATGCATGGGCACTGACCGTATGTGTATATATATGTATATATGTGTGTATGTATCTATATGTATGTGTGTGTATGTATTTATGTCTAAGGGTCCATTCACACATCCGTGTGTGTTTTGCGGATCCACGGATCCGCAAAACACGGAGAGCGGCAATGTGCGTTCCGCATTTTGCGGACCGCACATTGCCGGCACTAAGAGAATATGCCTATTCTTGTCCGCTATTGTGAACAAGAATAGGACATGTTCTATTTTTTTCAGGATCGGAATTACGGACCCGGAAGTGCGGGTCCGCAATTCCAGATCGGGGCCGCACGTCGTGCGGCCCCATAGAAATGTATGGGTCCTCAATTCCGTTCCGCAAAATGCGGAATGGAATTGCGGATGTGTGAATGGAGCCTAAGTATGTGCACATATAAACACATATATATATATATTTATATATATATGAATATACATACACATATGTATATATACATATTTATATACATATATTTACACACATGTGTGTGTATACATTGCAATGCATGGGCGCCGACAGTGTGTCTGCAGACATGAACCCATTCATTTAAATGGGGTCTGCAATCTGCATCCGACAGTACTTTTTCGCAGTGCGGAGGCATAGACAGAAAACCCATGGATGCACTCCATAGGTTTCCGATCTGTGCTTCCATTCCAGACCACACCGTATCTTTCGGATTTCAGACCCATCACTTGATACGGTGCGCTTACAGCTGGAGCCTGTATATTACAGACCCCCTGTTCGCTGGCCACAATACAGGCACAGGCAGGCTATGGTCACGTGCATGAGGCCTAAAGCCATACCTCCTTCCAGTATCAGGAAGGACAGTCCCGGTTTTCAGTGATGGTCCTGGTACGGCGGAGGTATGTCGAAAATGGATCAGTTTTTACCCTAATGCATTCTGAATGGAAAAGGATCCACTCAGAATGCATCAGTTTGCCTCCGATCAGTCACCATTCGGCTTTGGAGGCGGACACCAAAACGCTGTCTGCCTGATGAAACTGAGCCAAACGGATCCGTCCTGGCACACAATGTAAGTCAATGGGGACGGATCCGTTTTCTCTGGCACAATAGAAAACGGATCCGTCCCCCATTCACTTTCAATGGTGTTCAAGATGGATCCGTTATGGTTATAGAAGACCTAATACAAATGGATCCATTTATGACGGATGCATGCGGTTATATTATGGTAACAGAACCGTTTTTGCAGATCCATGACGGATCCGCAAAAAACACAAGTGCGAAAGTAGCCTTCGGCACGTAGTGTCCCTCTTCCTTCTATTCTAAAGTTGGGAGGTATGCTAAAGCACTGATGAGATGACACCTAATGTGCTGTTGTCACTATGGCATCACAAGTAGGCAGAGATGTCATGTGACTGCTCCCCTGGAGACGCTTTGCTGTGATGCATGCTGGGATTTTTACTTTCACTTTGCAGCTGCTCCACCCACACAGCCTCTCATTAATGGGAGCATGCTATGCTAAATGCAGTAGAAAAATGATATACACTCACCTAAAGAATTATTAGGAACACCATACTAATACCGTGTTGGACCCCCTTTTGCCTTCAGAACTGCCTTAATTCTACGTGGCATTGATTCCACAAGGTGCTGATAGCATTCTTTAGAAATGTTGGCCCATATTGATAGGATAGCATCTTGCAGTTGATGGAGATTTGAAGGATGCACATCCAGGGCACGAAGCTCCCGTTCCACCACATCCCAAAGATGCTCTATTGGGTTGAGATCTGGTGACTGTGGGGGCCATTTTAGTACAGTGAACTCATTGTCATGTTCAAGAAACCAATTTGAAATGATTCGAGCTTTGTGACATGGTGCATTATCCTGCTGGAAGTAGCCATCAGAGGATGGATACATGTTCTCATTCTGTTTACGCCAAATTCGGACTCTACCATTTGAATGTCTCAACAGAAATCGAGACTCATCAGACCAGGCAACATTTTTCCAGTCTTCAACAGTCCAATTTTGGTGAGCTCATGCAAATTGTAGCCTCTTTTTCCTATTTGAAGTGGAGATGAGTAGTACCCGGTGGGGTCTTCTGCTGTTGTAGCCCATCCGCCTCAAGGTTGTGCCTGTTGTGGCTTCACAAATGCTTTGCTGCATACCTCGGTTGTAACGAGTGGTTATTTCAGTCAACATTGCTCTACTATCAGCTTAAATCAGTCGGACCATTCTCCTCTGATCTCTAGCATCCACAAGGCATTTTTGCCCACAGGACTGCCGCATACTGGATGTTTTTCCCTTTTCACACCATTCTTTGTAAACCCTAGAAATGGTTGTGCGTGAAAATCCCAGTAACTGAGCAGATTGTGAAATACTCAGACTGGCCCGTCTGGCACCAACAACCATGCCTTGCTCAAAATTGCTTAAATCACCTTTCTTTCCCATTCTGACATTCAGTTTGGAGTTCAGGAGATTGTCTTGACCAGGACCACCCCCTAAATGCATTGAAGCAACTGCCATGTGATTGGTTGACTAGATAATTGCATTAATGAGAAATAGAAGAGGTGTTCCTAATAACTCTTTGGGGAGTGTATATACAGTATACAGTGGGATGCGAAAGTTTGGGCAACCTTGTTAATCGTCATGATTTTCCTGTATATAATAAAAAATGTCAGTTAAATACATCATATAGGAGACACACACACAGTGATATTTGAGAAGTGAAATGAAGTTTATTGGATTTACAGAAAGTGTGCTATAATTGTTTAAACAAAATTAGGCAGGTGCATAAATTTGGGCACTGTTGTCATTTTATTGATTCCAAAACCTTTAGAACTAATTATTGGAACTCAAATTGTCTTGGTAAGCTCAGTGCCCCCTGACCTACATACACAGGTGAATCCAATTATGAGAGAGTATTTAAGGGGGTCAATTGTAAGTTTCCCTCCTCTTTTAATTTTCTCTGAAGAGTAGCAACATGGGGGTCTCAAAACAACTCTCAAATGACCTGAAGACAAAGATTGTTCACCATCATGGTTTAGGGGAAGGATACAGAAAGCTGTCTCAGAGATTTCAGCTGTCTGTTTCCACAGTCCGGAACATATTGAGGAAATGGAAGACCACAGGCTCAGTTCAAGTTAAGGCTCGAAGTGGCAGACCAAGAAAAATCTCGGATAGACAGAAGCGACGAATGGTGAGAACAGTCAGAGTCAACCCACAGACCAGCACCAAAGACCTACAACATCATCTTGCTGCAGATGGAGTCACTGTGCATCGTTCAACCATTCGGCGCACTTTACACAAGGAGATGCTGTATGTGAGAGTGATGCAGAGGAAGCCTTTTCTCCGCCCACAGCACAAAAAGTGCCGCTTGAGGTGGGCTAAAGCACATTTGGACAAGCCAGCTTCATTTTGGAATAAGGTGCTGTGGACTAATGAAACTAAAATTGAGTTATTTGGCAATAACAAGGGGCGTTATGCATGGAGGACAAAGAACACAGCATTCCAAGAAAAACACCTGCTACCTACAGTAAAATATGGTGGTGGTTCCATCATGCTGTGGGGCTGTGGGGCCAGTGCAGAGACTGGGAATCTTGTCAAAGTTGAGGGACGCATGGATTCCACTCAGTATCAGCAGATTCTGGAGACCAATGTCCAGGAATCAGTGACAAAGCTGAAGCTGCGCCGCGGCTGGATCTTTCAACAAGACAACGACCCTAAACACTGCTCAAAATCCACTAAGGCATTTATGCAGAGGAACAAGTACAACGTTCTGGAATGGCCATCTCAGTCCCCAGACCAGAATATAATTGAAAATCTGTGGTGTGACTTAAAGAGAGCTGTCCATGCTCGGAAGCCATCAAACCTGAATGAACTAAAGATGTTTTGTAAAGAGGAATGGTCCAAAATACCTACAACCAGAATCCAGACTCTCATTGGAACCTACAGGAAGCGTTTAGAGGCTGTAATTTCTGCAAAAGGAGGATCTACTAAATATTGATTTAATTTCTTTTTTGTGGTGCCCAAATTTATGCACCTGCCTAGTTTTGTTTAAACAATTATAGCACACTTTCTGTAAATCCAATAAACTTCATTTCACTTCTCAAATATCACTGTGTGTGTCTCCTATATGATATATTTAACTGACATTTTTTATCGTAACAACCAACGATTTATACAGGAAAATCATGACGATTAACAAGGTTGCCCAAACTTTCGCATCCCACTGTATCTGTCATGATACAAATTCCCCTTGGCTTTAGTTATTGTCTGGGGCACTTTATTGTTTTTTGTACTTATGGTGGCCAACCCCTTTAAGGTGAATCCTTAAGGGGTTAAATAACATGTTATCTATATTGTTATCTTTATTGTATAGGTTGCAGCAAACACAGTGAGATATCCTGCAAGTGTGTATTTTCGATTTTTTTTTTAAAACAACCTTTTTTTTGTAAATAAACTTTATTATTATGGTTGAGAGAACCCGAACATTTCAATAAAAGTTCGGGTTCGGTGTTCAGCACTTTCTTGGCGCTTTTTGAAAGTCTGCAGAGCAGCCAATCAACAAGCGGTTAACTGTCTGACCTTAGAAGCCATCACAGCCATGCCTACTAATGGCATGGCTGTGATTGGCCAGTGTAACATGTGACCCAGCCTCTATATACTGTAAGCTGGAGTCACGTAGCGCTGCATGTCACTCTGCTGTGCTTAGTGTAGGGAGAGGATGCTGCTGGTGATTTAAGGGAGAGAATAGGACTGAATCTTTGCTCAAAATCTGAATCTAACGCAGCAATCTACATACATTGTGTTTTGTGGGTGCAGGGCCCAATTTTTTTATCCTGCCCTGAGCCCAGTGACCGAAAAAAAATAACTTTAATAAGTGAGTTAGGTGGGCGGCGGCGGCCATTTTATGCAAGCTCAGTGCACTAGCACTGAATCTGACCTTTTGGGACATTGAAAATCCCATTTTTTTGGGCAATTTACAACATCTGGTGCATTTGCAGGCTTAGTCAGTGTGCAATTTAAGCTAGAAATACAGCCATCCTTTTCTGGGTTTTTAAAAACACATTTTTTTGCCAAAAAACTCTATTTTACAGGCCTTGCAGCATCAGCACATGTGAAATTCCATGGTTATATACTGCTGTCAAATTCAGTTATTAAACAAACACCCGTTTGGGCAAAAAAAATTTAGTTGGCAGCCTTTGCTGCAGATGTCATTGTGAGATACCGCCTTTACATACTGTCTTTCTATTCAGTTATTTGAAATAAAGCCATTTTGGGCACAATTCTTTGAAAGCGTGTGAGATACACCCTTTCAAATAATGGGGTTCTATTCAGGTATTTGAAATACAGCCATTTTGGGCCAACAAATTTAACTGTGGCCTAGTGTGGATCAGGGCGTGTGAGAAACACCGTGTATATACAGGGGTTATATTCAGATATTTGAAATACCGCCATTTGGTGCACAAATCATTAATTGAGGCCTACTGTGGGTCAGGCCGTGTGAGATACACCCTGTATATACAGGGCATATATTCTTTCATTAATAAAACAGCCTTTTTGGGGCAAAATACACAATATTTCAGGCCTTGCAGCATCTTGACTTTTGAAATTCCAGGATTATATACTGCTGCCATATTCAGTTATTAAACAAACACCCGTTTGGGCAAAAAAAAGTTTATTTTGCAGCCTTTGCTGCATATGTCATTGTGAGATACACCCTTTATACATTTGGGTTATATTCAGATATTTGAAATTCCGCCATTTGGTGCACAAATCTTTAATTGAGGCCTACTGTGGGTCAGGGCGTGTGAGATACACCCTTTCAAATAATGGGGTTCTATTCAGGTATTTGAAATACAGCCATTTTGGGCCAACAAATTTAATTGTGGCCTAGTGTGGATCAGGGCGTGTGAGATACACCCTGTATATACAGGGGTTATATTCAGATATTTGAAATTCCGCCATTTGGTGCACAAATCTTTAATTGAGGCCTACTGTGGGTCAGGACGTGTGAGATACACCCTTTCAAATAATGGGGTTCTATTCAGGTATTTGAAATACAGCCATTTTGGGCCAAAAAATTTAATTGTGGCCTAGTGTGGATCAGGGCGTGTGAGAAACACTCTGTATATACAGGGGTTATATTCAGATATTTGAAATACCGCCATTTGGTGCACAAATCTTTAATTCAGGCCTAGTCTGGTTCTGTCACGGCCAGGCCCATGACCGTGACTTCTTACCGCATGCAGTTGCCGGCGGTTTTGCATGGGTCTTCAACCACGGGTGAGGGCCGCTTGTCTGTAGCCTCACTTGTGGTTGCCGCGGGCAACCAGTGTTGGGGTTTAGCAGCAGAGCAGCCTGAGCGTTGCTAGGCAGCTTGCTGCCCTGGCATGCGGTCACACCTAGCAACCTTTTTGTTAGGTGTGTTTGTTGTGTGCACTGTGTTGTATGTTATTGTGTGCACTTTCCCTTTATGTATGTGTGTTTTCCCTTCTGTGGCATTGGAAGGGTTAACTTCCTTCCCAGTGTGTGTGTGATGTCACTGGGTGTGTCCAACCTTTGGGTGTGGCCACTTTGGCCTATATATACCCTCTCTCTAGTAGGACTCAGTAGGTTGCTTCAGTCTTGCTAGCTGAGGCAGCCGCCTGTGCTTTCCATTCCTCTGTGAGAGCCACCACTGTGGTCATAGGTTTAAGTTCAGGTTTTATGTCTTGTTTAGTTTATGCTTACCTGTATGTGTCATGTCTGGGTGATGGTCTGTTGGGATTTTCCTATGTTGGTTTGTGCAGCTAATGGTTCTGGATTCTCTGTGTCAGGGATCCAGTCAGCAAGGCTGTGGCAGGTTGGTTGAGCTACTGAGTTCACCTGCCATTTCCATTAGTCTGTTTATGTTTCCCCTTTTTCCCAACAGCTTGGCCGTTGAGACTCCTGCTCCTCCGTGCCTAGGAGGAGTGGGTTGTCTTACTCAGCTCCTAGCTTAGGGCCATCTTGAGGGCTAGCAGGGACTTCTAGGTTCCAGAGCATGAGCCCTCCTACCATCAAGGTTGGCTCATGTAGCTAGGAGCCAGGGTCAGGTTAGGGATGCTTTTAGGAGGTGACCAGCTCCCTAATCCTGTCTTCTTGGTCAAGTAGCCATACCATCACCTGGCTGCACACGGCTGAGGATTTCCCCCATCCTCAGCCGTGACAGTATGACCACAGCGGCTTCTCGCGTGGCGTTCCCTCGAAAGAGGGTAAGGCATGCACCGCTATCTACGGATGGGGTGCATGCGCGTTCTCCGGAGGGAGAGCGTTATGGGGCTTTCATCATTTACGGCGCGGTGAGTGGCATTCCCCGCCATTCCTTACTCACCGTTGTCCGTGTTGGTGTCCCCTCTTTGTTTGTCTTTACCCTCCCCCTCCCATTGTTTTCTAAGCCTCACCAACCTTCCCCTTTTTTGTTGGGAGGGGCTTTGAGGGGTGGGAGTATGCTCCCTCGAAAGAGGGTGAAGCATGTACCGCCGTCTGCGGAAGGGGTACATGCGCGCTCTTCGGAGGGAGAGCGTTCTGGGGGTTTCGCCTCTGAGGGCGCGGTGAGTGGCGTTTCCCCGCCATCCCTTCACCGTTGCCTCGTTTGGCGTCCCCCTGATTTTATTACACGTGGTGTGTGTTTGGTATGCGGTATGCATGCCTTCGAAAGAGGGTGCAGCATGCAGTGCCATACCCTTGTGGCCTGCATGCGCGTTCTCCGGAGGGAGAGCGTCCCAGGGGGATCACCGTTAACGGCACGGTTGGTGGCTTTTCCCCGCCACCTTTCCTTCCGTGTCCGTATTGGTGATCCCTCGTCCCTCTCCATGTTCCCATCTCTGGTTGTTTGCTGGCAGCTCTCCGTAAGTGGTCCGGCTGCGTGCTGGTTAGGAGGGTCTGCTGGCAACGACTAGAGTGGGGACGCTAGTGGAGAGTCCCCTCGTCCACTCTCTGTGGTTCCATTCCCTTGTCGCTGGTGCGGGCTGCAGGCCTCGTCGGACTGGCTAGTGTGAGCTGGGAGAGGATGCAGCTGACAGTGACCCCCTGGGAACCATGTCCTGAGAGTGGACGTCTCCTTCTCCCATCCCCTTGTGTGAGTCCCTCACCAGTTTCCTTTTTTTTTGGTGGGGGGGCTTTGAGGGGTGGGAGTGTCACGGCCAGGCCCATGACCGTGACTTCTTACCGCATGCAGTTGCCGGCGGTTTTGCATGGGTCTTCAACCACGGGTGAGGGCCGCTTGTCTGTAGCCTCACTTGTGGTTGCCGGGGGCAACCAGTGTTGGGGTTTAGCAGCAGAGCAGCCTGAGCGTTGCTAGGCAGCTTGCTGCCCTGGCATGCGGTCACACCTAGCAACCTTTTTGTTAGGTGTGTTTGTTGTGTGCACTGTGTTGTATGTTATTGTGTGCACTTTCCCTTTATGTATGTGTGTTTTCCCTTCTGTGGCATTGGAAGGGTTAACTTCCTTCCCAGTGTGTGTGTGATGTCACTGGGTGTGTCCAACCTTTGGGTGTGGCCACTTTGGCCTATATATACCCTCTCTCTAGTAGGACTCAGTAGGTTGCTTCAGTCTTGCTAGCTGAGGCAGCCTCCTGTGCTTTCCATTCCTCTGTGAGAGCCACCACTGTGGTCATAGGTTTAAGTTCAGGTTTTATGTCTTGTTTAGTTTATGCTTACCTGTATGTGTCATGTCTGGGTGATGGTCTGTTGGGATTTTCCTATGTTGGTTTGTGCAGCTAATGGTTCTGGATTCTCTGTGTCAGGGATCCAGTCAGCAAGGCTGTGGCAGGTTGGTTGAGCTACTGAGTTCACCTGCCATTTCCATTAGTCTGTTTATGTTTCCCCTTTTTCCCAACAGCTTGGCCGTTGAGACTCCTGCTCCTCCGTGCCTAGGAGGAGTGGGTTGTCTTACTCAGCTCCTAGCTTAGGGCCATCTTGAGGGCTAGCAGGGACTTCTAGGTTCCAGAGCATGAGCCCTCCTACCATCAAGGTTGGCTCATGTAGCTAGGAGCCAGGGTCAGGTTAGGGATGCTTTTAGGAGGTGACCAGCTCCCTAATCCTGTCTTCTTGGTCAAGTAGCCATACCATCACCCGGCTGCACACGGCTGAGGATTTCCCCCATCCTCAGCCGTGACAGGTTCAGGCCGTGTGAGATACACCCTTTAAATACAGGGGTTTGATTCCGATATTTGAAATACAGCCATTTTGGGCAAACAAATCTTTAATTGAGGCCTAGTCTGGTTCAGGTCGTGTGAGATACACCCTTTTCATACTGTCGTTCTATTCTACTATTAATTAAACACCCATTTAGGGCAAGATCCCAAATTCGAGAAATATGAGGAGAGCGTCAAATAAGGGACATGGCCCAGATCGTGGTGCTGCTGGTGGAGCTTCTGTTGCAGGGAGAGGACGTGGTCTATCTGTGCCAGCTACACGCACAAGTGAAAACCCTTCCTCAGGTGCGAGTAGGCGACAGAACCTGCAGAGGTATTTGGTCGGGCCTAATGCAGCTCTACGAATGGTGAGGCCTGAACAAGTACAAGCGATAGTAGATTGGGTTGCTGACAGTGGATCTGTCACGACAGGGAGTGGGGGAAACCCCCCACCGTGCGGTGTCAAAGGATAAAGGGGATCAGCCTGGCCAAAAGGAGTAATAAGGGAGCAGGTCACCTCCTACCGCGTCCCTAATTCTCTCCCTGACTCCTCACTGTATGAGCGGACCCCGATGGTAGGACGACTCATACTCAGGATACCTAAAGACCCTAAGTCGCCCTGGTAATCCCTCACTTAGGAGCAGGGGAGAGACAACCTGTTCATCTCAGTCATGGAGGAACAGGAGTCTCTATCTGAGGCCAGGCTGCAAGGAGAGGGGAACACATACAGCTATAGAGAGATGGCAGGTAAGTGAAACCAGTAACACACTTACCTGCCACAGACACACTGACTGGAACCCGTGCACAAGTGCTGGTGTCCACACCAACATTAAAAGGACACAGCACACACCACAAACCACACAGGAACCCATGACACCCATAGCTGCAATAAACGTGAGACACCATAAGAACATCTTCTATGACCACAAGGGTGGCCCTCACTGGACAGATGGAATATGCCAGGAAGATAGCTCCAGCATACACCATGGCTGGAGTACCCCCCAGCTTCAGGAATCCAGCAGAGGCTAAATAGCCCAAGCAGTCACACCCACACACACATAAACCCAGTGTTAAAACACTAGGAAGGGAGTTAACCATTCCAACACCAGACAAGGGGAGGAAGCCACTTAAAGGGGAAGTGCACACACAAGCATGGAAAGCTCCGAGTTGCCGCAGGCAACAACATGCGTGGCAACCATGTCACAGCAATCAGCCAGAAGGCCGAGACACTGCCACCGCATGCACACACAGCAACACGTTGCCGTGGGCAACTGCAAGTGTAGCAACAGTGTCACAGCGCACACCATAGGCCGTGACAAGATCCAGTTCCTTCACATTGTCTCCCACCCAGTCTCCTCCTGAAAGACCACAGTTGGCACCTGCAGCCGATGTCCATCAGTCTTTTACCTCACCCCTTTGCAAATCAGCCAAGCAGTCTGAGCCCCAAGTCATGCAGCAGTCTCTTCTGCTGTTTGATGACTCTGTTAGCAGGGTTTCCCAGGGCCATCCACCTAGCCCTGCCCCAGAAGTGGAAGAGATTGAGTGCACCGATGCCCAACCACTTATCTTTCAAGATGAGTACATGGGAGGACCATCGCAGCACGTCTCGGATGATGACGAAACACAGGTGCCAACTACTAGGGGTTTCAAAAGTGTGCAGACCGACAAGGAAGGCAGGGATGAAGACTGGGTGGACGATGATGTGGAGGACGATGAGGTCCTCGACCGCACATGGAATCAAGGTCATGCGAGTGACCTATGTAGTTAGGAGAAAGAGGCGGTGGTCGCACAGAGCCACCAGCACAGCAGAAGAGGGAGCAGGGTTCAAAAGCGGAGCAGCCGTCCTCTAGACAGTACACCTGCTACTGCCCACCGCAGCAAGGGACCGAGCACACCAAAGCCAGCTCCAAGGAGTTCCTTGGCGTGGCAGTTCTTCAGACAATGTGCTGACGACAAGATACAAGTGGTTTGCACGCTGTGCAATCAGAGCCTGAAGAGAGGCATAAACGTTCTCAACCTGAGCAAAACCTGCATGACCAGGCATTTAAGTGCAAAGCACGAACTGCAGTGGAGAAGACCCCTCAAAAACCAAGAAAGGTCTCTGGCTCCTCCTGCTTCCTCTTCTGCTGCAGTCTCGGCCTCTTCATCCACCTCTGGAGTGACAGTGCCACCTGCCACCCTGCAAACAGAGGATCTGCCAGCAACACCAACACCTAAGTCACCAAGCATCTCCACAATGTCCCAAGGAATCGTTCAGCTCTCCATCTCCCACCCGCGATCCCTAGCCCCGAATACCAGCATTTCTAAATTATTGTCCTTTGAAATGCTGTCATTCCATCTGGTGGAGACGGACAGTTTTAAAGGCCTTATGGCGGTGGCTGTCAGACAGTACGTCGTGCCCAGCCGCCACTACTTTTCAAGGCGAGCCATCCCTTCCCTGCAAAACCATGTAGGGTACAAAATCAGGTGTGCACTGCGCAATGCCATCTGTGGCAAGGTGCACCTTACTACGGATACGTGAACCAGTAAGCACGGTCAGGGCCGTTATATCTCCATAACAGCACACTGGGTAAATGCAGTGGCGGCTAGGCCTGAGGCGGATAGCAGTTTGGCGCATGTCCTTCCACCACCGAGGATTGCAGTTCGTTTCAGTTTTCCTCCTGTTGCTTCCTCATCCTATACCAGCCCCTCATCCGGTCAGCGTAACACCTTCACCACCACCTTCAGCACAGCCAGTGGTAAAACGACAGCAGGCAGTTTTAAAACGTATTTGTTTGGGGGACAAACCCCACACCGTGCAGGAGCTGTGGACGGGCCTTGAACAACAGACCGATGAGTGGTTTGTGCCAGTCAGCCTCAAGCCCGGCCTGGTGGTGTGCGATAATGGGTGAAATCTCGTAGCAGCTCTGGGACTAGCCGGTTTGACGCACATCCCTTGCCTGGCGCATGTGCTTAATTTGGTGGTGCAGAGATTCCTTAAAAATTACCCCGATATGTCAGAGCTGCTGCATAAAGTGCGGGCCGTCTGTGCGCGCTTTTGGCGTTCTCATCCTGCTGCGATGTGCCCGCAAAGTGGAACACCACCTTGCACATGCTGGCCAGACTGTGCGAGCAGCAGCAGGCGATTGTGGAGTTTCAGCTGCAGCACGCATGGGTAAGTCGCTCGGCGGAACAGCACCACTTCATCATTAATGACTGGGCCTCTATGCGAGACCTGTGTTCCTTGTTGCGCTGTTTCGAGTACTCCACCAACATGGCCAGTGCCGATAACGCCGTTCTCAGCGTTACTATCCCACTTCTATGCCTCCTTGAAAAAAACTCTCCTGGCGATGATGGAAGAGGATGTGGCACAGGAGGAGGAAGAGGGATCATTTCGTAGGGTTTCCGGCCAGTCATTCCCAAGTTCAAGTAAAAGAAAAGGTATCCTACGGCGCAAAAACCACCCAGTAATTGGAGTGATATAGGTTATTATTTATTTGAGCAAGTGGTACAACGCGTTTCGGGGTTTAACCCCTTCTTCAGGTACAATTTGCTTGCAAAATGATGCAAGCAAATTGTACCTGAAGAAGGGGTTAAACCCCGAAACGCGTTGTACCACTTGCTCAAATAAATAATAACCTATATCACTCCAATTACTGGGTGGTTTTTGCGCCGTGGGATACCTTTTCTTTTACTTGAACTACTGGCTTTCTGCGGGATTCCAGGCATCCCTGAACAGAAGTATCCATCCCGGGCTGCACACCATCCGTTGTGAGGAGTTCATGGCACTTCGATATACGTCCACATTAGAGTTGTGCCTAAACTAGCACAACTCCATCAGATGAGCCTCCCCAGTGGAGATACCTATTTTATCTATTTTCTCTACGTTATTACCCTATGGTGCGCCATTCTTTTTTGTTCTATAGTGGAACGACGCCTGTTTCTGACAGTAATTCCCAAGTGGCTCTGAGGGTGGGGTCCTGCACCCACAATCCCAAGGTACACAATTGTCCAGCCAGGGCACAGTTCTGGAGGATGACGAGGTGGAGGATGAGGAGGAGGAGGAGGAACCATGTTCACAGCAGGGTGGCACCCAGACCAGCTCATGGCCATCACTGGTGCGTGGATGGGGGGATACAGAGGACACAGACGATACACCTCCCACAGAGGACAGCTTTCTGTTGCCTCTGAGCAGCCTGGCACACATGAGCGATTACATGCTGCAGTGTCTCTGCAACGACCGCCGAGTTGCCCACATTCTAACTTGTGCTGATTAATGGGTGGCCACACTGCTGGATCCCCGTTACAAGGACAAAGTACCGTCCTTAATTCCCTCACTGGAGCGTGATCGTAAGATGCACGAGTACAAGCGCACGCTGGTAGACGCGCTGCTGGTGGCATTCCCACCTGACAGCGGGGGCACAGTGGAAGCACAAGTCGAAGGCAGAGGGCGAGGAAGAGGTCGCCAACGCAGCTGGGGCACAGCCAGCACCTCAGAAGACAGGGTTAGCATGACCTAAATGTGGAAAAGCTTTGTCAGCACGCCACAACAACCAGCACCACCAGCTGATATGAAACGTCTTAGCAGGAGGCAGCATTTCAGCAACATGGTGTGCACACGCCTACAGGTACTAAATGATGGGTCTGCCCCCTTCAACTTCTGGGTCTCCAAATTGAGCACAAGGCCTGAGCTTGCCCTTTAAGCCTTGGAGGTGCTGGCCTGCCCTGCAGCCAGTGTATTGTCTGAACATGTGTTTAGCACGACAGGGGGCGTTATCACAGACAAGCGCAGCCGCCTGTCCACAGCCAATGTGGACAAACTCACGTTCATTAAAATGAACCAGGCATGGATCCCACAGGACTTGTCTGTACCTTGTGCAGAATAGTCATGTATACTGGCCTCACCCAGCCATTGTTATACTCCAGCGCACTTTCTTATATTTTATTTGTTATTTTTCCCAATGTTTTGGGGTGTACCCAAATTTAAACAACAAAATAAAAAAATAAAATTAAAACAGTGTTGGCTAACTCCTCCACCGCCGCTTACACATACACCGTCATGTCTACCGCCTCCTCAACCTACTCCATATGGACCTCTACCTCCTAGATCAAGATTATTATTTTATATTTTTACGTATTTTATGTCATTTTAAGTAGAGTTGATCGGACACCTGGATGTTCGGGTTCGATGGGTTCGGCCGAACTTGAGAAAAAAGTTCGAGTTCGGGACCTGAACTTGACCCCGAACCCGAACCCCATTGAAGTCAATGGGGACCCGAACTTTTGAGCACTAAAAAGGCTGTAAAAATGTCATGGAAAGGGCTAGAGGGCTGCAAATGGCATCAACATGTGGTTAAGAGCATGGCAAGTGCTCTGCAAACAAATGTGGATAGAGAAATGACTTTAAATAACAAAAAATAGGTAAAAATATAAAATAATAATCTTGATCTAGGAGGACGAGGTCCATATGGAGTAGGAGGTTGAGGAGCCGGTGGATGTGGCGGTGAAGGAGGTAGCCGACAATGCTTTTTGGTTTTAAATTTTATTTTTAAAATTAGGGTACACCCCAAAAGATTGGAGGAGTATAAGTTTCAAAACTGCCTGCTGTCGTTTACCCCTGGCTGTGCTGAAGTTGGTGGTAAAGGTGACCGAATGAGGTGGTGGTAGAGGATGAGGAAGCAGAGTGGAAGGAGGAAGCAAGAGGAGGCAAAGATAAATTCCCTGCAATCCTCGGTGGTGGAAAGACATGCGCCAAACTGCTATCCGCCTCAGGCCCATCCGCCACTGCATTTACCCAGTGTGCTGTTAGGGAGATATAACGTCCCTGAGCATGCTTACTGGTCCATGTATCCGTAGTTAGGTAAACCTTGCCACAGATGGCATTGTGCAGTGCACACCTGATGTTGTCCCCCACTTGGTTGTGCAGGGAAAGGATGACTCGCCTGGAAAAGTAGTGGCGACTGGCAACGACGTACTGTGGGACAGCCACCGCCATAAGGTTTTAAAAACTCTCTCTAAAACCAAAATATAACAGCAGTATTTAACGGCTGTATTGGACTGTCAAAAATGCAGCAAAGGCCGCAAATGTAGTATCTAGCACAAAATGTACTGATCCCCTAGGGGACAAAGGAGTAAAACTTAACATTTAATATATATTTCTAAAATAGATGAGCGCTAGCAGGAAGAGCCTCTAGAACAAACAAACATAAGACAGCCTATTAGGGCCTAAACAAGACATACGCTGTATGGTAACAAAACAGGAACATTCTCACCCATGTATGCAGTAAACCTGGATGGTGGAGTCTCATTCGTGTTGCAAATATCAAGCGGTAGACATTGTTGATGTGTCACCATACCGGATCAGTGCCAGCGTAAAAAACACAGCATAGACAGGAATCGGGAGCAAAAGGCCCTAGAACACCCTACTGAAGGGGCTAAAACGCCCTACCTGCCTATACGAAGTACTTGCCATGCAAGGAGCGTCCCCGTCAGGATACCTATCCCTGTGTGGGGGCGGAATCCCTAGTACACCCAATTCAGGTAACTCCCGACATGTCACGTTTCATTCAGCGAACTCATCAGGGGAGCTGTACATAAGCAATAACAAGCAATGGATGGGGCTTGTATTACAAAACAAAAAAATTGTGGGGAGGGGGATTATAAATACAAGCTAATGGTTAAGGCTGGTATGAAAATATTCAAGATAAACACAGGGGGCTGGTCAGTAGAACTCAGACCACCTAAAATGACCCTAACAAACCAGTTAGCTTGAATGAAGGCGCACCAGTGGGTGAGGCCTGCTAGAGTCCAGATGTGACCCTAGGATAAGTGCTATCCAAATTGGCTGTCAGCAAGGAGTGCCTACCTGTCAGCGCCTTTTAAATGTACAGAGTCGCGCGCCAGTGTTCCTGATCCGCTCTACTTCCGGTCCCGTGACGCCGAATGAAGGAAGTCACGTGACCGGTGGAACGCAAGGAAGTGGGTCGGCGCATCAAGGCAACGCGCCCCAAAGCCTGCGACGCCAAATGATGACGTCGCAAATCACGTGGCAGAAGCCACATGATCGGACCAAGCCGGACCTGGAGAGCGGCACCAATAGTGCGTCACAACCCCAAACAAACGGACCATAGCAAGAACGATTGCATGTATAATCAGGAGGCGGGGCTATGTACTTAGCAACCCAGTTGTGTGTGACTGTTGATTCAGACAACAAGGGTAGCAAATGGCCAAGCCTGCTTACTTGGCCTCACAGATCATCATACATATTTATTATCACAGAGCATGGCGGGCTTCCTTGCCACTGGCTTCAATGCTGAGAGTTGGCTGGTGGAGGCCAGAGAAGTATTTTCAGATAAAGAATTTTCCCCAAAAAAGTATACCCCATCGTTCCATGCAGCATTCAAGGAACTAACTGATATCTACAAAGATCAAATTCTCTCTTGGTGGGAGGTACAAAGCCTGGAGAATTATCTCAAACATAGCATTGTTCCAAGGGGACTCAGGATCGCGCTGTCACCTGCAGCTAGATTCAGAAGCCCTGGTTTTCTCAGTAAATGGGAGAAGGAAGCCACTTTTAATAGAGGAGGAAAATAACTTAGAAAATTTAAACAAGAAGTTAACTGCAGGTATTGAGGCTGCTCAAACCTTTTCACAAGAGGTGGAATTTGCGAATAAAGAGAAGCAGTTACGCAATTTCCTTGAGAAATATCAGTATCATCTCAAGGAGCACAAGTACCTCCAATTTGTGAGAGATTTAGCAGATTTCAAAGAAAATAGGATTTACTCCTCTATTGCCAACAGGAGAGACATCGTGGGTGGCAACACTGATCAATCCTCAACGGAAACAGACTGTTCTGATAGTGTACCCAAGGGAATTAGATTGTCACCTCGGGGAGGTAACCGCCGCAGGCGACAGAGATGAGGCTCACGGGGGAGAGATAGATGTTTTTTAGGGGGGATTGGCCAATATCAGAGCCAACCCAATCCTCCGCAGACCTATCCATTGCGCAATCGCACCCAGCCACCTCTAAACCCCTAGGGCCTCAGGTTGTTAACCTTTCCTCCCGTCCCCTCAGTTTGATAGAGACCGAGGTTCTTCAACTCAGTCTCTCTTTTGTACTCTCAATCCGTTTGATGTCATTAAAGACCTCAATCTGTTTGTTCGTAACTTCGCTGGCACAAATTCCATAAATCACAGGAGAAGAAACAGTGCCGCAAACTTGGCATTCCCTTGGACATTCTATCAGACGTGCGTCTTTTGTACGGTCTAGATAGGGAATTTGAGCAGCAGGAGGGTCTGGGACCTTTCACCAGTCTCAAGCTCAAAAGCAATAAAATGCCACCTAATTCTGGTGAGTTGTCATGTGTGGATGTTTTCCTCAGCACGGTTTCGCAACAGATTGAGGACTTACGTCCCTCGCACTGTTCTAATATTGACCGGGCCCTGGCCAATGTCATTTCTAATCTTGAGAATGATCACTTTATAGTGATCAAACCCTCAGATAAAGGGGGAAACACAGTGGTCATGGACCACGGTCAATACAGTACTATGTGCGAGACCTTGCTGAGGGACTCTTCCACAGAGCACAATTGAAGACTATCCTGGACGAGGCTAAGCTATCACAGATTATCACGGATGATGAATACAAATTCATGCTACCCACCCACCACTGTTTGGCGACATTTTATTGTCTTCCAAAGTCACACAAGGGGACGCACCCCCATAAGGGGCGTCCCATTGTGTCGGGGGTGGGCAGCCTTTGCCAGAATGTGGGGATTTATGTAGATCGGGTCTTGGCGCCCTTCGTCACTGCACTCCCCTCTTATACCCGAGACACCACGCATCTGTTAAAACAGTTAGAAGGGATCCACATCATCGAGGATGACAGCATGCTAGCAAGCATCGATGTGGAAGCTTTGTATTCCAGCATTCCCCACACCTTGGGTATTAGGGCAGTTGAATACTTTTTGAGCACTCGTGGATGTCAGTACCGTGCCCACAGCCTTTTTGTCCTCTTCCTATTAGAATTCACCCTGACCAGGAATGTGTTCTCTTTTAATGGGAGGATCTACCACCAGCTCAGGGGCACAGCAATGGGGAGTTCATGTGCCCCATCGTATGCTAATTTGTTCCTGGGCTGGTAGGAGGAGACCTTGGTTTTCAGGGAGGACCGGTCTGTACTTATGGACCAGGTGGGTTTGTGGGCGCGGTACATTGATGACATCTTCATCATATGGAGCGGAAGCGAAGTATCATTCCGTTGGTTGGTGGAGATGCTCAATGACAACAGTATTGGTTTGCACTTTACCTGTGAGGCGGACGATAAACCGCTGTCCTTTCTTGATGTCCTTGTTTCTAAGACAGATGCTGGTGAACTCGAGACATCTGTATATAGAAAACCGACATCTACTAATACCATACTTAGGTGGGAAAGTAGCCATCCTCTCCCGCTTAAGCGAGGAATCCGTAAGGGACAGTACCTTCGTCTCAGGAGGATCTGTGTCCACTAAGCGTGAGTTTATTAGGCAGGCGGCTGACCTACGTGTAAGGTTTCGCCAGCGAGGATATCCAGACAAAGTTCTGAGGAGAACGTTTGGGACTTCACTTCATGTGGATAGAACGACTCTTCTAACTCCTAAACCAAGTTCAGTGCAGACTCCTAAACTTATCCGTCAAATTACCACTTACGACAGGGCGTCACGTGAAATTAGAGAGGTTTTTCAAAAAAATTGGGGCATTCTCTTGCTGGACCCCGACTTGAGAGGTTGTGGGTGAATATCCACACCTCACTTATCGTCGTGGCCGTAGTCTCCGTGACAGGCTGGTCTCCAGTGAGTCTGATTCAACATGGTTAAAATCTAATGTTAAAGGATGTTATAGGTGCAGTGGTTGTATTGCCTGCACCTACCTAAAAACTGGGAAGGTTTTCAGTAGTGCAGTCACAGGCAAAGAATATTCTATTAATCACTTCATTAACTGTCGAACTCGCGGAGTGATATATCTCCTGACATGTGAATGTGGCAGAGGATATGTGGGCAAGACCGTCCGCGAGTTTCTCAGAAGAATTGGTGAACATCTAAACGATATATCCAAGGCCAAAGATACACCTGTGGCTAATCACATTCACAATCACCACAATGGGAAGGCCCGCATTTCGGTTATGGGCATAGATCGGGTCTTCCCCCCCCAAGGCGGGGGGGGGGGGGGATTGGGACTGCGCTATCCTTCAGCGCGAGACCCGTTGGATTTATTATCTAAAAACTATGGCCCCATCGGGCTTGAACGAGCAACTGAATTTCAGTTGTTATATTTTAATCTCCCCCCCCCCCCATTCTACTTTTTTATCTCTAGGTCTTACTGGCGATTATTGTCACAGCCAGACTGCTGAGAAGCTCTGACAGGAGCCTTTCAGATCCTCCTCCTTGAATTTCTTTGTTTTGGTTGAGTTCCTCATCTCGTTAGTCTATCTCAGCTGTCATGCAGTTGGACTGATTGCTGCCCTTTAAGTTCCTCCCCAGAATGCAGTAGTGTGCGGCTTATACAACTTCCTGGAGTGTGTGTGCATGCTGTTCCTAGTTCTCAGTCCACAGTCCCCAGTCGTCTGCAAGATAAGTGCTGTTTATGTATTTATGATTTTCTGTTTTCTGGATCCAGGTGACCCTGACTCCCTCTGTGTCTGTGTAGGGAGCCGGTGGTCGTATCCCCTCACTATTGTAGGGTCTTCAGGTGTAAGATAGTCGAGGTACGTGGATATGCGCCCATCCACCTTTGGGGTGGTCGCATAGGCTGAGCAATAAGGGAGAGCGGCAGGTCTCATGCAGGGGTCTCCCTTTTGTTCCTTAGTTGTGGATCCAGTGAGTCATTGTTTATATTGTATTGTCTTGTTTCCTGTACACCATCCGTGACATTATGAGCCGCCAAAACCGTCTCAAGCATGGATCCGGTTTCACTTTTGGCTGAACGCCTCCAGGGTCTTTCATTGGAGGTAGCTGATCTCCGTAGGATTTTTTCTCAGTTTCAAGTGACCAGTTCAGCTTGCGTTCATGGAGTTTGTGCTGAGCCTAAGATCTCGCTCCCGGATACGTTCTCTGGGGGTAGTGAGAATTTTGTGTGTTTTAAAGAGGCTTGCAAACTCCATTTTCGCCTTCTTCCCCATTCCTCTGGTGATGAAGAACGGAGGGTGGGGATCATTGTATCGCTGCTCAGGGGTAACGCTCAGTCTTGGGCCTTTTCGCTACCGGAGGGGGCACGGCCCCTCCGCTCAGTGGATGAATTCTTTTTAGCCCTGGGTCAGATATATGATGATCCGGATCGTATTGCTCTGGCTGAGTCTAAACTACGTCTGTTATGCCAGGGTAAACAATCCGCAGAGATATACTGCTCAGAATTTCGGAGATGGGCAGCTGATACTGGTTGGAATGATGCTGCACTTCGAAGTCAATTTTGCCAGGGTCTTTCAGAGGGATTGAAAGATGCATTTGCCTTTCATGAGAGGCCAATCTCCCTGGACTCTGCTATGTCTCAGGCCGTTCGTATTGACAGGCGTCTTAGTGAAAGAGGAGAGATCTCTCCTTCCTGTCATACTCAGTCCCGGGACAGTGCAGCGGTCTCATTCTGTGCGCAGGGGTCTCAGTCACTGTCAGCCCCTTCTGAGCAGGAACCCATGCAGCTGGGGTTGATTGCCTCAGACAATAGAAGATTCAGCCCGCATGGGAGGGTTTGTTTTTGTTGTGGAGGTATAAATCATTTGGCAAATGTTTGTCCCTCTAGGAGATTCAGGCAGTTTTCTGGGAGTAATAAAGAGACAAAAAGGAAAAAAATCTTTTAAAAATGTTCCGTCTGTTACTATTGGCAGGGTTGAGGCGGAAATTGAAGGTTTTCCATTTGCTTGTAGTTCCCGTTTTGTCCTACCTGCTAGGGTGGCGCTAGAGAGCAAGAGCATTTTTTGTGAGATTTTTGTGGATAGTGGAGCAGCTGTCAATCTCATTGATAAGCAATTTGCAATAGCTCATGGTTTCCAGGTATGCACTTTGGGAAAGGATATTCCTGTTTTTGCTATTGATTCCGCTCCACTTTCTCAGAAATCAATAAAGGGCATAGTTCACAATATCCGTTTAATTGTGAGTGATGCTCATGTTGAGGATGTGTCATGTTTCGTCCTTAGCGGTTTGCCTACTCCTCTAGTTTTGGGACTACCCTGGCTCACTAAACATAACCCCACCATTGATTGGCAAGCGAGGCAAATAAATGGTTGGAGTGACTTTTGCAGAGAGAATTGCCTCATGACATCTGTTTCTGAGGTTTCTACTAAGACTGTACCACCTTTCCTCTCTGAATTTTCGGATGTCTTCTCTGAGAGTGGAGTTCAGGATTTGCCTCCGCACAGGGAGTATGATTGCCCTATTACTCGCATCCCAGGTGCCAAGCTGCCTAAATCTCGTTTATACAATCTCTCCCAACCTGAGAGGGTCGCTATGCGTGCTTATATCTCTGAGAGTCTGAGAAAAGGACACATACGACCCTCGAAGTCACCTGTTGCCGCTGGCTTTTTCTTTGTTAAGAAAAAAGATGGTTCTTTAAGACCTTGTCTGGATTTCAGGGAGCTGAACAGTATCACTATTCGTGATCCTTATCCGCTTCCTCTGATCCCGGACCTGTTTAACCAGGTTGTTGGGGCTAAAGTCTTTTCCAAATTAGACCTAAGAGAGGCATACAACCTGGTCAGGGTCAGAGAAGGAGACGAATGGAAGACGCTTTCAATACCCCTGAGGGCCATTTTGAGAATTTGGTTATGCCTTTTGGTTTGATGAATGCCCCAGCCGTTTTTCAGCATTTCGTGAACAGCATTTTTTATCATTTAATGGGAAAATTTGTATTGGTGTATTTGGATGACATTTTGATTTTTTCTCCTGATTTCAAGACTCATAAGGAACACTTACGTCAGGTCTTGCTCATTCTGCGGGAGAATAAATTATACGCAAAACTGGAAAAATGTGTGTTTGCAGTTCCAGAAATTCAATTTCTGGGGTTTCTTCTCTCGGCTTCTGGTTTTCGCATGGACCCCGAGAAGGTCCGCGCTGTGCTTGAGTGGGAGCTTCCTGAGAATCAGAAGGCGCTGATGCGTTTTTTGGGCTTTGCCAATTATTACAGGAAATTTATTTTGAATTATTCCTCTGTTGTTAAACCACTCACTGATATGACCAGAAAGGGGGTAGATTTTTCTTCCTGGTCGGTAGAGGCGCGTAAGGCCTTTTCTAATATCAAGGAGAGTTTTGCTTCCGCTCCCATCCTGGTACAACCTGATATTTCGTTACCCTTCATAGTTGAGGTTGATGCTTCTGAGGTAGGGGTGGGTGCGGTCTTGTCTCAGGGTTCCTCTCCTGCCAAATGGCAACAGTGTGCCTTTTTCTCAAAGAAACTCTCCTCCGCAGAGAGA
The DNA here is from genome assembly GCF_905171765.1 of Bufo bufo. Classification (NCBI taxonomy): domain Eukaryota; kingdom Metazoa; phylum Chordata; class Amphibia; order Anura; family Bufonidae; genus Bufo; species Bufo bufo. Next base: position 126,073,148 of record NC_053395.1, on the reverse strand, counting down.
AATTATGATGTGGGAGAAAGGGAATTGTTGGCCATCAAGTTGGCTTTTGAGGAATGGCGCCATTGGCTAGAGGGAGCCAGACACCCTATTACCGTGTTTACTGACCATAAAAATCTGGCCTACTTGGAGTCAGCCAAGCGTCTGAACCCGAGACAGGCCAGATGGTCTTTGTTCTTTTCAAGGTTTAATTTTGTTGTCACGTTCCGCCCTGGGGTTAAGAATATGAAGGCAGATGCCCTGTCACGTTGTTTTCCGGGAGGTGGGAATTTTGAAGACCCGGGTCCCATTTTGGCTGAAGGTGTGGTGGTCTCTGCTCTTTTTCCTGAATTGGAGGCAGAGGTGCAGGCAGCCCAGTCTGAAGCTCCTGATCTTTGTTCTCCTGGGAGGTTGTTTGTGCCTCTCGCTTTGAGACACAAGATTTTTAAAGAACACCACGATACGGTCCTTGCTGGGCACCCGGGGGCAAAAGCCACACTGGATCTCATCGCTCGGAGATTCTGGTGGCCTGCGCTTCGTAAGTCGGTTGAGGGTTTTGTGGCAGCTTGCGAGACTTGCGCTCGTGCCAAAGTCCCTCATTCACGGCCATCAGGTCCTCTCCTCCCTTTGCCCATTCCTTCCCGTCCTTGGACACATCTGTCCATGGACTTCATAACGGACTTGCCTCGTTCCTCGGGGAAGACTGTGATTCTGGTGGTGGTGGACCGTTTTAGCAAAATGGTGCATTTTATCCCTTTTCCTGGTTTGCCCAATGCTAAGACGCTGGCGCAGGCATTTATTGACCACATTGTCAAATTGCATGGTATTCCTTCAGACATAGTCTCTGATAGGGGCACGCAGTTTGTTTCCAGATTCTGGAAGGCTTTCTGTTCTCGCTTGGGGGTTCGGTTGTCATTCTCTTCTGCTTTCCACCCGCAGTCGAATGGCCAGACGGAGCGCGTCAATCAGAATCTGGAGACATATCTGCGCTGTTTTGTGGCGGAGAATCAGGAGGATTGGTGTTCTATTTTGTCCCTTGCTGAGTTTGCTTTAAATAACCGTCTTCAGGAGTCCTCTGATAAGTCACCATTTTTTGGTGCATATGGGTTTCATCCGCAGTTTGGGACTTTCTCGGGAGAGGGGTCTTCTGGTTTACCTGATGAGGACAGATTCTCCTCGTCTTTGTCATCTATTTGGCAAAAGATTCAGGATAATCTAAAGAGCATGAGTGAGAGATATAAGCGTTTGGCAGATAAGAGACGTGTGCCTGGTCCGGACCTGAATGTTGGTGATCTGGTGTGGTTGTCTACCAAGAATATCAAATTAAAGGTTCCCTCCTGGAAGTTGGGTCCTAGGTTTATTGGGCCTTACAAGATCCTGTCTGTCATAAATCCTGTTGCCTACCGTCTTGATCTTCCTCAGACTTGGAAGATCCATAATGTTTTTCATAAGTCCTTATTGAAACCTTATGTTCAACCTATTGTACCCTCGCCTTTGCCTCCTCCTCCGATTATGGTTGATGGAAATCTTGAATTTCAGGTCTCTAGGATTGTGGATTCTCGTCTTGTCCGCGGTTCCCTCCAGTACCTCGTTCATTGGGAGGGTTATGGTCCTGAGGAGAGGATGTGGGTCCCAGTGACGGACATTAAGGCCTCTCGTCTCATCAGGGCTTTCCATAGGTCCCATCCTGAGAAGGTGGGCTCTGAGTGTCCGGAGTCCACTCGTAGAGGGAGGGGTACTGTCACAGTCAGACTGCTGAGAAGCTCTGACAGGAGCCTTTCAGATCCTCCTCCTTGAATTTCTTTGTTTTGGTTGAGTTCCTCATCTCGTTAGTCTATCTCAGCTGTCATGCAGTTGGACTGATTGCTGCCCTTTAAGTTCCTCCCCAGAATGCAGTAGTGTGCGGCTTATACAACTTCCTGGAGTGTGTGTGCATGCTGTTCCTAGTTCTCAGTCCACAGTCCACAGTCGTCTGCAAGATAAGTGCTGTTTATGTATTTATGATTTTCTGTTTTCTGGATCCAGGTGACCCTGACTCCCTCCGTGTCTGTGTAGGGAGCCGGTGGTCGTATCCCCTCACTATTGTAGGGTCTTCAGGTGTAAGATAGTCGAGGTACGTGGATATGCGCCCATCCACCTTTGGGGTGGTCGCATAGGCTGAGCAATAAGGGAGAGCGGTAGGTCTCATGCAGGGGTCTCCCTTTTGTTCCTTAGTTGTGGATCCAGTGAGTCATTGTTTATATTGTATTGTCTTGTTTCCTGTACACCATCCGTGACAATTATCTAGTTAGCTCCTACTGAGGTTGGTGTATCTTTAAGCTGGCCATTTATAGCTCTGTACATTAAGTATTTATATTTGCTACCAGAGGTTCCGTTCTATCATGGGCCCCATTTGTTACCCTTGTTGTCTGAATCAACAGTCAGACACAACTGGGTTGCTACAGTTGTGTTCAAAATTATTCAACCCCCAATGCTGTAAAGGGTTTTAGGGAATTTAGTGTACATTTGTAATTGTGTTTAGAATGAAATCTTACAAGGACTTTTTAAAGAACCAAATGCAACTAAAATGACATCAATTGTTTTTGTAATACAGTATTAAATATTTTTTTTGTGATTTCTTCATTGACACAATTATTCAACCCCTTAAAGACTACCACTCTTAAGAATAGAGGTTCATTCAAGTGTTTTCGATCAGGTATTGAAAACACCTGTGGATGTCAAGGAGCAGCAATCAAGCATAATAAACACCAATTAGGCAGATTTAAAAGGACTGTGATACTCAGCTCCTTCTAGACATTTACTGGTGTGTTTACAAACATGGTGAAGTCAAGAGAATGGTCCAGGAAGACAAGAGAAGATGGGATTTCTCTTCAAAGGAAGGGCAATGGCTATAAGAAAATTGCAAAGATGTTAAACATACCAAGAGACACCATAGGAAGCATCATTCGCAAATTCAAGGCAAAGGGCACTGTTGAAACGCTACCTGGTCGTGGCAGAAAGAAGATGCTGACTTCGACTGCTGTGCGCTACCTGAAGCGCAAAGTGGTGAAAAGTCCCCGTGTGACTGCTGAGGAACTGAAAAAAGATTTGTCAGATGTGGGTACTGAAGTTTCAGCTCAGACAATAAGGCGCACACTGCGTAATGAAGGCCTCCATGCCAGAACTCCCAGGCGCACCCCCTTGCTGTCTCAAAAGAATAAGAAGAGTCGACTGCAGTATGCCAAAAGTCATGTGGACAAACCACAAAAGTTTTGGGATAGTGTTCTGTGGACTGATGAAACAAAATTAGAACTGTTTGGGCCCATGGATCAACGCGAGACCTGTGTGCCCTGTTGACCTGTTTCGAGTACTCCACCAACATGGCCAATGGCGATGACGTCGCTATCAGCGTTACAATACCACTTCTATGTCTCCTTGAGAAAACACTTAGGGCAATGATGGAAGAGGAGGTGGCCCAGGAGGAGGAGGAGGAGGAAGAGGAAGAGGGGTCATTTTTAGCACTTTCAGGCCAGTCTCTTCGAAGTGACTCAGAGGGAGGTTTTTTGCAACAGCAGAGGCCAGGTACAAATGTGGCCAGACAGGGCCCACTACTGGAGGACGAGGAGGACGAGGATGAGGAGGAGGTGGAGGAGGATGAGGATGAAGCATGTTCACAGCGGGGTGGCACCCAACGCAGCTCGGGCCCATCACTGGTGCGTGGCTGGGGGGAAATGCAGGACGATGACGATACGCCTCCCACAGAGGACAGCTTGTCCTTACCTGTGGGCAGCCGGGCACACATTAGCGACTACATGCTGCAGTGCCTGCTCAACGACAGGAGAGTTGCCCACATTTTAACGTGTGCGGACTACTGGGTTGCCACCCTGCTGGATCCACGGTACAAAGACAATGTGCCCACCTTACTTCATGCACTGGAGCGTGATAGGAAGATGCGCGAGTACAAGCGCACGTTGGTAAACGCGCTACTGAGAGCATTCCCAAATGTCACAGGGGAACAAGTGGAAGCCCAAGGCGAAGGCAGAGGAGGAGCAAGAGGTCGCCAATGCAGCTGTGTCACGGCCAGCTCCTCTGAGGGCAGGGTTAGCATGGCAGAGATGTGGAAAATTTTTGGCACCATGCCACAGCTTACTGCACCACCACCTGATACGGAACGCGTTAGCAGGAGGCAACATTTCACTAACATGGTGGAACAGTAGGTGTGCACACCCCTCCACGTATTGACTGATGGTTCGGCCCCATTCAACTTCTGGGTCTCCAAATTGTCCACGTGCCCAGAGCTAGCCTTTTATGCCTTGGAGGTGCTGGCCTGCCTGGCGGCCAGCGTTTTGTCTGAACGTGTATTCAGCACAGCAGGGGGCGTCATTTCAGACAAACGCAGCCGCCTGTCTACAGCCAATGTGGACAAGCTGACGTTCATAAAAATGAACCAGGCATGGATCCCACAGGACCTGTCCATCCCTTGTGCAGATTAGACATCCCCTTAACCATATATTATTGTACTCCAGGGCACTTCCTCATTCAATCCTATTTTTATTTTCATTTCACCATTATATTGCGGGGCAACCCAAAGTTGAATGAACCTCTCCTCTGTCTGGGTGCTGAAGCCTAAAAATATCTGACAGTGGCCTGTTCCAGTGGTGGGTGACATGAAGCCTGATTCTCTGCTATGACATGAAGACTGATTCTCTGCTGAGTCGCTGACATGAAGCCTGAATCTCAGTTATGGGACCTCTCTCCTCTGTCTGGGTGCCGGGGCCTAAATTATATGACAATGGACTGTTCCAATGTTGGGTGACGTGAAGCATGATTCTCTGCTATGACATGAAGACTGATTCTCTGCTGACATGAAGCCTGAATCTCTGTTATGGGACCTCTCTCCTCTGCCTGTGTGCCGGGGCCTAAATATCTAACAATGGACTGTTCCAGTGGTGGGTGACGTGAAGCATGATTCTCTGCTATGACATGAAGACTGATTCTCTGCTGACATGAAGCCAGATTCTCTGCTATGGGACCTCTCTCATCTGCCTGGGTGCCTGGGCCTAAATATCTGACAATGGACTGTTCCAGTGGTGGGTGACATGAAGCATGATTCTCTGCTATGACATGAAGACTGATTCTCTGCTATGACATGAAGACTGATTCTCTGCTGAGTCGCTGACATGAAGCCTTAATCTCTGTTATGGGACCTCTCTCCTCTGTCTGGGTGCCGGGGCCTAAATTATATGACAATGGACTGTTCCAATGTTGGGTGACGTGAAGCATGATTCTCTGCTATGACATGAAGACTGATTCTCTGCTGACATGAAGCCAGATTCTCTGCTATGGGACCTCTCTCCTCTGCCTGGATGCCTGGGCCTAAATATCTGACAATGGACTGTTCCAGTGGTGGGTGACGTGAAGCCTGATTCTTTGCTCTGACATGAAGACTGATTCTCTGTTGAGTCGCTGACATGAAGCCTGAATCTCTGTTATGGGACCTCTCTCCTCTGTCTGGGTGCCTGGGCCTAAATTATATGACAATGGACTGTTCCAATGTTGGGTGACGTGAAGCCTGATTCTCTGCTATGACATGAAGACTGATTCTCTGCTGACATGAAGCCAGATTCTCTGCTATGGGACCTCTCTCCTCTGCCTGGGTGCCGGGGCCTAAATATCTGACAATGGACTGTTCCAGTGGTGGGTGACGTGAAGCATGATTCTCTGCTATGACATGAAGACTGATTCTCTGCTGACATGAAGCCAGATTCTCTGCTATGGGACCTCTCTCCTCTGCCTGGGTGCCTGGGCCTAAATATCTGACAATGGACTGTTCCAGTGGTGGGTGACGTGAAGCCTGATTCTCTGCTATGACATGAAGCCTGATTCTCTGCTATGACATGAAGACTGATTCTCTGCTGACATGAAGCCAGATTCTATGTTATGGGACCTCTCTCCTCTGCCTGGGTGCCGGGGCCTAAATATCTGACAATGGACTGTTCCAGTGGTGGGTGACGTGAAGCATGATTCTCTGCTATGACATGAAGACTGATTCTCTGCTGACATGAAGCCAGATTTTTTGCTATGGGACCTCTCTCCTCTGCCTGGGTGCCTGGACCTAAATATCTGACAATGGCCTGTTCCAGTGGTGGGTGACGTGAAGCCTGATTCTCTGCTATGGGACCTCTCTCCAATTGATATTGGTTAATTTTTATTTATTTTATTTTAATTTTAATTCATTTCCCTATCCACATTTGTTTGCAGGGGATTTAACTACATTTTGCTGCCTTTTGCAGCCCTCTAGCCCTTTCCTGGGCTGTTTTACAGCCTTTTTAGTGCCAAAAAGTTTGGGTCCCCATTGACTTCAATGGGTTTCGGGTTTGGGGCGAAGTTCGGGTCGAGTTCGGATCCCGAACCCGAACATTTCCGGGAAGTTCGTCCGAACTTCTCGAACCCGAACATCCAGGTGTTCGCTCAACTCTACTGGAGACCATATCTCCAGAAGGATATTGATACTTTGGAGAGAGTTCAGAGAAGAGCTACTAAACTGGTACATGGATTGCAGGATAAAACTTACCAGGAAAGATTAAAGGACCTTAACATATATAGCTTGGAAGAAAGACGAGACAGAGGGGATATGATAGAAACTTTTAAATACATAAAGGGAATCAACAAGGTAAAAGATGAGAGAATATTTAAAAGAAGAAAAACTCCTACAAGAGGACAGAGTTTTAAATTAGAGGGGCAAAGGTTTAAAAGTAATATCAGGAAGTATTACTTTACTGAGAGAGTAGTGGATGCATGGAATAGCCTTCCTGCAGAAGTGGTAGCTGCAAATACAGTGAAGGAGTTTAAGCATGCATGGGATAGGCATAAGGCCATCCTTCATATAAGATAGGGCTAGGGGCAGTACTCAGTATATTGGGCAGACTAGATGGGCCAAATGGTTCTTATCTGCCGACACATTCTATGTTTCTATGTTTCTATTGGACTGTCAGAAATGCAGCAAAGGCCGCAAATGTAGTATCTAGCACAAAATGCGTGTTTTTTTCAAACAAAAATTTTACAGCAGTATTTAATGGCTGTATATGGACTGTCAGAAATGAAGCAAAGGCCGCAAATGTAGTATCTAGCTCAAAATAGGCGTTTGTTTTAAAACCACAATATAAGAGCAGTATTTAACGACTGTATTAGACTGTCGGAAATGCAGCAAAGGCCGCATATGTAGTATCTAGCACAAAATAGGGTGTTTTTATAAAACCATAATATAATAGCAGTATTTAACGACTGTATTGGACTGTCAGAAATGCAACAAAGGCCGCAAATGTAGTATCTAGCACAAAATGGGTGTTTTTTCAAGCAAAAATTTAACAGCAGTATTTAACGGCTGTATTGTTTGTCAGAAATGCAGCAAAGGCCGCAAATGTAGTATCTAGCACAAAATAGGGTGTTTTTTTAAAAAGCACAATATAATAGCAGTATTTAACGACTGTATTGGACTGTCAGAAATGCAACAAAGGCCGCAAATGTAGTATCTAGCACAAAATGGGTGTTTTTTTAAAACCACAGTAAAACATCAGTATTTAACGGCTTTATTGGACTGTCAGAAATGCAGCAAAGACCGCAAATGTAGTATCTAGCACAAAATTTGTTTTTTTCAAACCAGAATATAACAGCAGTATTTAACACTTGTATTGGACTGTCAGAAATGCAGCAAAGGCCGCAAATGTAGTATCTAGCACAAAATGGGTGTTTTTTAAAACCACAGTAAAACATCAGTATTTAACGGCTTTATTGGACTGTCAGAAATGCAGCAAAGACCGCAAATGTAGTATCTAGCACAAAATGAGTGTTATTTCAAACAAAAATTTAACAGCATTATTTAACGGTAGAGATGTCCCGAACTATTCGCCGGCAAACAGTTCCCGGCGAACATAGCTTGTTCGCGTTCGCCACGGCGGGCGACCATATCCAATGTTCGGTCCGCCCCCTATTCGTCATCATTGAGTAAACTTTTACCCTGTACCTCACAGTCAGCAGACACATTCCAGCCAATCAGCATCATACCCTATATCCCAGACCCTCCCACCTCCTGGACAGCATCCATTTTAGATTCATTCGGAAGCTGCAGTCTTAGTGAGAGAAGGGACAGTGTAGCTGCTGCTGATTTAATAGGGAAATCGATAGCTAGGCTAGTGTATTCAGTGTCCACTACAGTCCTGAAGGACTCATCTGATCTCTGCTGTAAGGACAGCACCGCAAAAAGCCCTTTTTAGGGCTAGTACATCAGTCTGCTTTTTTTTTTCCCCCTGTGTAATCTAATTGCAGTTGCCTGCCAGTGTGTGTGTCAGGCTCACAGCGTATACTGTGCCCACTTGCCCAGCGAAACCACTCATATCTGGTGTCACAGTAGCTTGCATTTAAAAAAAAACAAAAAACTTTTTTTACTGTAATATAATAGTAGTCAGTTGCCGGCACGCGTGTGTGTTTCAGGCCCTTCAACTGCACAGTGTCACCAGTGCAACTCATATCTGGTGTCACAGTAGATTACATTTAAAAAAACAACAACAATTTTGACTGTAAAACAATAGCAGTCAGTTGCCTGCACGCATTTTTTTTTACAGGCCCTGCAAGTGCACAGTGTCAACAGCGCAACTCATATCTGGTGTCAAAGTAGATTACATTTAAAAGAAAACAACAATTTTGACTGTGAAATAATAGCAGTCAGTTGCCTGCACGCGTGTGTGTGTTTCAGGCCCTGCAAGTGCATAGTGTCACTAGCGCAACTCATATCTGGTGTCAAAGTAGATTACATTTTTTAAAAAACAACTATTTTGACTGTGAAATAATAGCAGTCAGTTGTCTGCACATGTGTGTGTGTTTCGTGCCCTGCATGTGTATAGTGTCACAAGCGCAACTCAAATCTTGTGTCACAGTAGATTACATTTTTTTTAAAACAACAATTTTGACTGTGAAATAATAGCAGTCAGTTGCCTGCACGCGTGTGTGTGTTTCAGGCCCTGCAAGTGCATAGTGTCACCAGAGCAACTCATATCTTGTGTCACAGTAGATTACATTGAAAAAAAAAAAACTATTTTGACTGTGAAATAATAGCAGTCAGTTGCCTGCACGCGTGTGTGTGTTTCAGGCCCTGCAAGTGCATAGTGTCACCAGCGCAACTCAAATCTTGTCATAGTAGATTACATAAAAAAAATATATATATTTTGACTGTGAAATAATAGCAGTCAGTTGCCTGCACGCGTGTGTGTGTTTCAGGTCCTGCAAGTGCATAGTGTCACCAGCGCAACTCAAATCTTGTGTCATAGTAGATTACATTTAAAAAATATATATATAATTTTGACTGTGAAATAATAGCAGTCAGTTTTTTTAAAACCACAATATAACAGCAGTATTTAACGACTATATAACACTGTCAGAAATGCAGCAAAGGCTGCAAATGTAGTATCTAGCACAAAATGGGTGTTTTTTTCAAACCACAATATAACAGCAGTATTTAGCGGTTGTATTGGACTGTCAGAAATGCAGGAAAGGCCGCAAATGTAGCATCTTGCACAAAATGGGTGTTTTTTTATAACCAGAATATAACAGCAGTATCTAACGCTTGTATTGGACTGTCACAAATGCAGCAAAGGCTGCAAACGTAGTATCTAGCACAAAATGGGTGTTTTTTTAAAACAAGAATATAACAGCACTTTTTACCGGTTGTACTGGACTGTCAGAAATGCAGCGCAGGCCGCAAAGGTACTTTATGGAAAGAAAAATATGATTTTTTCACCCATAGCGTAAAAGATGGATTTACTGATTCTATTTCACTATCAGATTTGCAGTGCAGGCCACAAAGGTACTTTATGGCCAAACAAAAAGGTTTTTTTTTACCCACAATGTCCCAGTTGTATTCACTGATTATATTTCACTATCAGATTTGCAGTGCAGGCCGCAAAGGTATTTTCTGGCAAAAAAAAAAATGATTTTTTTTTCACCCACAATTAAACGGATGGATTTAACAGATTTTCTTTCAGTATCATAAATGCAGTACAGGGCGCAAATGTACTTTTTAGCAAAAAAATAATAACTTCCCCCCCCAGAATCTAACAGATTGATTTACTGAATTGACTACACTCACATATGCAGCACAGGGGTACTTTACAGAAGAAAAAATAATAATATGTCACCCCCTGGGTCTCTTAACTCACAGACGGATTACCTATATTATTTTCTCTTCCCCTGGCACATATGCAGTGCATGTGCACTTAAAAAAAGGGTATATGTTGCCCACTGAACTAAAAGAACAGGATTAAATTATTGTCCAAGGCACATATGCAGTGCTGGTGCACTGAACTTGCACAAAATGGCCGCCGATGCCCACCTAACTAACAGACGGATAAAACTTATTTTTCTGTGTCACTGGGCTCAGGGCAGGGTACAAAAATGTTGCATTGCACCCAGGAAAAAAAAATCTGTATATTCGCAGAGTTAGCAAGTTCTGATATCAGATAGATTCTTTCCTATTCTCTCCGTCAAAGCAGCAGCATTCTATCCCTACACTAGTAAGAACAAAGTGATGTGCGGCGCTACGTGACTCAGCTTATATAGAGGCTGGGTCACATGCTGCACTGGCCAATCACAGCCATGCCGTTAGTAGGCATGGCTGTGATGGCTTCTAAGGGCACACGAGTTAAACGCTTGTTGATTGGCTACCCGAACTTTTACTGAAATGTTCAGGGTCAAAAAATCCTAAAGTTCAATACGAACCCAAATTTTACAGTTCGGGTTCGCTCAACCTTAGCCATAGGCTGCTGTATGGGCACACTGCAGGGTTTAGAAGGAAAGGAGTGCAATATGGTTTTTGGGGGGCAGATTTTGCTGGAATGATTTTAAGGGGCCATGTCATAGAAAGGAAACTCCAAAAAGTGATCCCATTTTGGAAAGTACACCACTCAAAGAATTGATAAAGGTGTGAAGTGAATGCTTTGATCCAACAAATATTTCATATAATTTAGAAACATTTGGCTGTGAAAATGAAAAATGAAATTATACTGCATTTTCAATAGAATGTTGATTTTCACAAGGGATAATAGGAAAAATAGATAACCACAATTCGTTATGCATTTTTCCTGAACATGGCAACTAGGGATGAGCAAGCACTCTGTACAGTATTAGAATGTATTGTCTCAGATGAGCTGAAGTTATTATTTCTACTGTAAAAAGCAATTTCTCGGGTTCGGTTCCAAGGTACCACTTTCAAAAGAAGTATTGTGTGAATCGACTTCGGATGTTTCATCTGAAGTTGATTCGCTCATCCCTAATGGAAACACCCCATATGTAGTCACAAACTGCTGTTTGGGGGCACGGCAGTATTTTGGAAGGGTTGGCTCAACATTGGGATTTTCTAACATGGAATTCGCTGAAATTAGGGTCCATAACATTTTTATTTTTTCACTAATGTAGCTGTGTGAGGGCTTTTTTTTTTTTTGCAGGACGTCCTGCATTTTTTATTAGTATCATTTTGGGGTACAAATGTCTTTTTGATCACTTTTGTATATCAGTTTATAGTCTGCGAGTTGATACGGTTATAGCGATAACAAATTTATCATATCTTTCGCCCTATAAGACGCAAAAGTTGGGGGAAAATTGCAGTGCATCTTATGGGGCAAATACTGCCTTTTACACTGATACATCGCCGACCGCGATGCTGCACAGCGTGGCCGTCGGTGTATCAGCAGGGAGGGAGGAGGGGGCTGGCATCTGGTGTTGTAATGGCAGCGGGGCCCGGTGCAGTCACTGTATTCTATTAAACTGGGCCCCACTCACTGTAGTATTAATAGGTAACGTGTAGGCATGGGCGCTGTTTTAAACTATAGTAATCCCCAGCAGCATAGAGTACATAGAGTACGGTACTCACTTGAAACTTCTGTAGGCAGGTTGGGCGTGCACCGGCAGCGTAACATCATTCACTAAAGTGGGAGGAGCAGTCGCGTGACGTAGTGAATGACGTTACGCTTCCGCCGCCAGTCCGGCCTGCCTACAGGAGTTTCAAGTGAGTACCTTACTCTATGTCCTCTAGGCTGCAGAGGATTACTATATGAAAAGACGAAAACATGCAATGCGACAATTCACTGCAATATAGAGTACAAAATTGCATAAAAATTACAAGTGCTACACTATAAGTGAGAGATACTTGGCAAATCGTTTTGTACAAAATAATCTGAGCCCGTCTGCCGAATGTCAAGGCAATCTCTATTAGACGGGTTCCTACGCTAAATTCTACCCTTTAGGCGCCATGACGGCTACCATACACTTCAGGGAGTGTAGGTTACACAGCAGGCCCACTCCACAACACCACCACCGCCAATGGATACCAAGGGCTGCAGTGAGAGTCCACAAACTATCTCACTCCTGGTGCCATGGCTTCAGTGAGTGAAGGGGAGCAGGCCTGGCTATGTACGGACACTAATTAAAATCAGCCTGTAAGGCAGACAGGGTGGTCAGGAGTGCATGACTGGGGAGGCAGCCACACCTCCAGTACAAACTGCTAAGAAAAAACAAAAAAGGGGATCAGTCAGCACACCAAACCGCAGCAGCACATTGCTATGGCAAGGAACAACATGAAAAGACGAAAACATGCAATGCGGCAATTCACTGTAATATAGAGTACAAAATTGCATAAAAATTACAAGTGCTACACTATAAGTGAGAGATACTTGGCAAATCGTTTTGTACAAAATAATCTGAGCCAGTCTGCCGAACGTCAAGGCTATCTCTATTAGACGGGTTCCTACGCTAAATTCTACCTGTTAGGCGCCATGACGGCTACCATACACTTCAGGGAGTGTAGGTTACACAGCAGGCCCAGAGGATTAATTTAGTTTAAAACAGCGCCCATGCCTACACGTTACCTATTAATACTACAGTGAGCAGGGCCCGGTGTAATAGAATACAGTGACTACACCAGGCCCCGCTGCCATTACAACACCAGATGCCGGCCCCCACCCCCTGTATTGGGGGTCATTTTCTCCCAGGGACACTATTATGGGGGGATCTGTGGATGACACATATATAGCATAAGATACTATATATGTGTCATCCACAGATCCCCCCATAACAGTTTCATCCACAGATCCCCATAACAGTGCCATCCACAGGTGTGTCTTATGGGTCGGTTCGTCTTATTGGGCGAAAAATACGGTATATAGTTTTTTTTATGTTTTACTACTGTTTTACTACTTTTACAGCATAAAATCACTTTTTTATGAAAAAGAAATATTTTGTATTACCATATATTACCATCAATAACATTTTTATTTTTCACCAATTTAACTGTAAGGGGCTTGTTTGTTATGTGATGAGCTTTTTGGAAGAGGTGAGGTGACAAAAACAGCAATTCCATAATTTTTTTTAGTTTTTATAGCTTTGACCACACGGGTTGATTTTAAAGATCGGGTTGTTATGGATGCGGCAATAATAATTATGCGTAGTTTATTTTATTAACCACCTCAGCCCCTAGGGCTTAAACACCCTGGAAGACCAGGCCACTTTTTACACTTCTGACCTACACTACTTTCACCATTTATTGCTCGGTCATGCAACTTACCACCAAATGAATTTTACCTCCTTTTCTTCTCACTAATAGAGCTTTCATTTGGTGGTATTTCATTGCTGCTGACATTTTTACTTTTTTTGTTATTAATCGAAATTTAACGATTTTTTTGCAAAAAAATGAAATTTTTCACTTTCAGTTGTAAAATTTTGCAAAAAAAAAACGAGATCCATATATAAATTTTGCTCTAAATTTATTGTTCTACATGTCTTTGATAAAAAAAAAATGTTTGGGTAAAAAAAAAAAAATGGTTTGGGTAAAAGTTATAGCGTTTACAAACTATGGTACAAAGATGTGAATTTCCGCTTTTTGAAGCAGCTCTGACTTTCTGAGCACCTGTCATGTTTCCTGAGGTTCTACAATGGCCAGACAGTACAAACACCCCACAAATGACCCCATTTCGGAAAGTAGACACCCTAAGGTATTCGCTGATGGGCAAAATGAGTTCATAGAACTTTTTATTTTTTGTCACAAGTTAGCGGAAAATGATGATTTTTTTTTTTTTTCTTACAAAGTCTCATATTCCACTAACTTGTGACAAAAAATAAAAACTTCCATGAACTCACTATGCCCATCAGCGAATACCTTGGGGTCTCTTCTTTCCAAAATGGGGTCACTTGTGGGGTAGTTATACTGCCCTGGCATTCTAGGGGCCCAAATGTGTGGTAAGGAGTTTGAAATCAAATTCTGTAAAAAATGACCAGTGAAATCCGAAAGGTGCTCTTTGGAATATGGGCCCCTTTGCCCACCTAGGCTGCAAAAAAGTGTCACACATTTGGTATCTCCGTATTCAGGAGAAGTTGGGGAATGTGTTTTGGGGTGTCATTTTACATATACCCATGCTGGGTGAGATAAATATCTTGGTCAAATGCCAACTTTGTATAAAAAAAATGGTAAAAGTTGTCATTTGCCAAGATATTTCTCTCACCCAGCATGGGTATATGTAAAATGACACCCCAAAACACATTCCCCAACTTCTCCTGAATACGGAGATACCAGATGTGTGACACTTTTTTGCAGCCTAGGTGGGCAAAGGGGCCCATATTCCAAAGAGCACCTTTCGGATTTCACTGGTCATTTTTTACAGAATTTGATTTCAAACTCCTTACCACACATTTGGGCCCCTAGAATGCCAGGGCAGTATAACTACCCCACAAGTGACCCCATTTTGGAAAGAAGACACCCCAAGGTATTCGCTGATGGGCATAGTGAGTTCATGGAAGTTTTTATTTTTTGTCACAAGTTAGTGGAATATGAGACTTTGTAAGAAAAAAAAAAAAAAATCATCATTTTCCACTAACTTGTGACAAAAAATAAAAAATTCTAGGAACTCGCCATGCCCCTCACGGAATACCTTGGGGTGTCTTCTTTCCAAAATGGGGTCACTTGTGGGGTAGTTATACTGCCCTGGCATTTTCCAGGGGCCCTAATGTGTGGTAAGTAGGTAAATGACCTGTGAAATCCTAAAGGTGCTCTTTGGAATATGGGCACCTTTGCCCACATAGGCTGCAAAAAAGTGTCACACATGTGGTATCGCCGTATTCAGGAGAAGTTGGGGAATGTGTTTTGGGGTGTCATTTTACATATACCCATGCTGGGTGAGAGAAATATCTTGGCAAAAGACAACTTTTCCCATTTTTTTATACAAAGTTGGCATTTGACCAAGATATTTCTCTCACCCAGCATGGGTATATGTAAAATGACACCCCAAAACACATTCCCCAACTTCTCCTGAGTACGGCGATACCAGATGTGTGACACTTTTTTGCAGCCTAGATGCGCAAAGTTGCCCAAATTCCTTTTAGGAGGGCATTTTTAGACATTTGGATACCAGACTTCTTCTCACACTTTGGGGCCCCTAGAATGCCAGGGCAGTATAAATACCCCACATGTGACCCCATTTTGGAAAGAAGACACCCCAAGGTATTCAATGAGGGGCATGGCGAGTTCATAGAAATTTTTTTTTTTTGGCACAAGTTAGCGGAAATTGATATTTTTTATTTTTTTCTCACAAAGTCTCCCTTTCCGCTAACTTGGGACAAAAATTTCAATCTTTCATGGACTCAATATGCCCCTCACGGAATACCTGGGGGTGTCTTCTTTCCGAAATGGGGTCACATGTGGGGTATTTATACTGCCCTGGCATTCTAGGGGCCCTAAAGCGTGAGAAGAAGTCTGGAATATAAATGTCTAAAAAATTTTACGCATTTGGATTCCGTGAGGGGTATGGTGAGTTCATGTGAGATTTAATTTTTTGACACAAGTTAGTGGAATATGAGACTTTGTAAGAAAAAAAAATAATAATTCCGCTAACTTGGGCCAAAAAAATGTCTGAATGGAGCCTTACAGAGGGGTGATCAATGACAGGGGGGTGATCAATGACAGGGGGGGTGATCAATGACAGGGGGGTGATCAGAGAGTCTATATGGGGTGATCACCCCTCTGTCATTGATCACCCCCCTGTAAGGCTCCATTCAGATGTCCGTATGTGTTTTGCGGATCCGATCCATGTATCCAAGGATCCGTAAAAATCATACGGACATCTGAATGCAGCCTGACAGGGGGGTGATCAATGACATGGGGGTGATCAGGGAGTCTATATGGGGTGATCATCCCCCTGGAAGGCTCCAGGGAGACGCCTGTATGTGTTTTGCGGATCCGATCCATCTATCAGTGGATCCGTAAAAATCATGCGGACATCTGAATGGAGCTTTACAGGGGGTTGATCAATGACAGGGGGGTAATCAATGACAGGGGGGTGATCAGGGAGTCTATATGGGGTGATCACCACAGTCATTGATCACGCCCCTGTAAGGCTCCATTCAGACGTCCATATGCGTTTTGCGGATCCGATCCATCTATCAGTAGATCCGTAAAAATCATGCGGACATCTGAATGGAGCTTTACAGGGGGTTGATCAATGACAGGGGGGTAATCAATGACAGGGGGGTGATCAGGGAGTCTATATGGGGTGATCACCGCAGTCATTGATCACGCCCCTGTAAGGCTCCATTCAGACGTCCGTATGCGTTTTGCGGATCCGATCCATCTATCAGTGGATCCGTAAAAATCATGCGGACATCTGAATGGAGCTTTACAGGGGGTTATCAATGACAGGGGGGTGATCAGGGAGTCTATATGGGGTGATCACCTCCGTCATTGATCACTCCCCTGTAAGGCTGCATTCAGACGTCCGTATGTGTTTTGCGGATCCGATCCATCTATCAGTGGATCCGTAAAATTCATACGGACCTCTGAATGCAGCCTTACAGGGGGTTATCAATGACAGGGGGGTGATCAATGACAGTGGGGTGATCAGGGAGTCTATATGGGTTGATCAGGGGTGATCAAGGGTGATCAAGGGGTTAATAAGTGACAGGGGGGGGGGGTGTAGTGTAGTGGTGCTTGGTGCAACATATTACTGAGCTACCTGTGTCCTCTGGTGGTCGATCCAAACAAAGGGGACCACCAGAGGACCAGGTAGCAGGTATATTAGACGCTGTTATCAAAACAGCGTCTAATATACCTGTTAGGGGTTAAAAAAAAACACATCTCCAGCCTGCCAGCGAACGATCGCCGCTGGCAGGCTGGAGATCAACTCTCTTACCTTCCGCTCCTGTGAGCGCGCGCGCCTGTGTGCGCGCGTTCACAGAAAGTCTCGCGTCTCGCGAGATGACGCATATATGCGTGACTGTGCGCAGCGCTGCCACCTCCGGAACGCAATCCTGCGTTAGGCGGTCCGGAGGTGGTTAATTCATAGTTTTGATGCCTTCATAGTCATGAAAATAAAGAAAACTCTTTGAATGAGAAGGTGTGTCCAAACTTTTGGTCTGTACTGTATATCATTTATCATTGCCATTCTTTCTATTGTTGCCCGGGATTCGTTATTTTCCACTCGTTTACTTGTGCGCGCGTTCACAGGAAATCTCGCGTCTCGCGAAATGACGCGTATATGCGTGATTGTGCGCAGCGCTGCCACCTCCGGAACGCGAATCTGAGTTAGGCGGTCCAGAGGTGGTTAAATTATATTCATTTTTTTCTTTAATTCATTTACAGTGCGATGCGAAAGTTTGGGCAACCTTGTTAATAGTCATGATTTTCCTGTATAAATCGTTGGTTGTTACGATAAAAAATGTCAGTTAAATATATCATATAGGAGACACACACAGTGATATTTGAGAAGTGAAATGAAGTTTATTGGATTTACAGAAAGTGTGCTATAATTGTTTAAACAAAATTAGGCAGGTGCATAAATTTGGGTACCACAAAATTTAAATGAAATCAATATTTAGTAGATCCTCCTTTTGTAGAAATTACAGCCTCTAAACGCTTCCTGTAGGTTCCAATGAGAGTCTGGATTCTGGTTGAAGGTATTTTGGACCATTCCTCTTTACAAAACATCTTTAGTTCATTCAGGTTTGATGACTTCCGAGCATGGACAGCTCTCTTTAAGTCCCACCACAGATTTTCAATTATATTCAGGTCTGGGGACTGAGATGGCCATTCCAGAACGTTGTACTTGTTCCTCTGCATAAATGCCTTAGTGGATTTTGAGCAGTGTTTAGGGTCGTTGTCTTGTTGAAAGATCCAGCCCCGGCGCAGCTTCAGCTTTGTCACTGATTCCTGGACATTGGTCTCCAGAATCTGCTGATACTGAGTGGAATCCATGCGTCCCTCAACTTTGACAAGATTCCCAGTCCCTGCACTGGCCACACAGCCCCACAGCATGATAGAACCACCACCATATTTTACTGTAGGTAGCAGGTATTTTTCTTGGAATGCTGTGTTCTTTTTCCTCTATGCATAACGCCCCTTGTTATGGCCAAATAACTCAATTTTAGTTTCATCAGTCCACAGAACCTTATTCCAAAATGAAGCTGGCTTGTCCAAATGTGCTTTAGCCCACCTCAAGCGGCACTTTTTGTGCTGTGGGTGGAGAAAAGGCTTCCTTTGCATCACTCTCGCATACAGCATCTCCTTGTGCAAAGTGTGCCGAATGGTTGAACGATGCACAGTGACTCCATCTGCAGCAAGATGATGTTGTAGGTCTTTGGTGCTGGTCTGTGGGTTGACTCTGACTGTTCTCACCATTCGTTGCTTCTGTCTATCCGAGATTTTTCTTGGTCTGCCACTTCGAGCCTTAACTTGAACTGAGCCTGTCGTCTTCCATTTACTCAATATGTTCCTAACTGTGGAAACAGACAGCTGAAATCTCTGAGACAGCTTTCTGTATCCTTCCCCTAAATCATGATGGTAAACAATCTTTGTCTTCAGGTCATTTGAGAGTTGTTTTGAGACCCCCATATTGCTACTCTTCAGAGAAAATTAAAAGAGGAGGGAAACTTACAATTGACCCCCTTAAATACTCTTTCTCATAACTGGATTCACCTGTGTATGTAGGTCAGGGGGCACTGAGCTTACCAAGACAATTTGAGTTCCAATAATTAGTTCTAAAGGTTTTGGAATCAATAAAATGACAACAGTGCCCAAATTTATGCACCTGCCTAATTTTGTTTAAACAATTATAGCACACTTTCTGTAAATCCAATAAACTTCATTTCACTTCTCAAATATCACTGTGTGTGTCTCCTATATGATATATTTAACTGACATTTTCTATCGTAACAACCAACGATTTATACAGGAAAATCATGACGATTAACAAGGTTGCCCAAACTTTCGCATCCCACTGTATTTAAATTTTATTTAGATTTTTTTTTACTTTTTAAAAAACTTTTTTCTATATTTACACTTTTTTTTTTTATCAAGTCCCACTTGGATCTTCAAGATCCAGTGGGTATGATTGCTGTACAGTGCACTGCAATAGTCAATGCAGTGCAATGCACTTATTGTCAGTATTACACTGACCCTCAGGGTCTGTCAGGCTTAGGCCTAGTTCACACGACCGTATGGCTTTTATTGTTTTTTGCGGTCCATTTTTCACGGATCCGTTGTTCCGTTTTTGAGTTCCGTTGTGTTTCAGTTTCCTTTCCGTTTTTCCGTTCCGTTTTTCCGTATGCCATGTACAGTATACAGTAATTACATAGAAAAAATTGGGCTGGCCATAACATTTTCAATAGATGGTTCAGAAAAAACGGAACGGAAACGGAAGACATACGGATGCATTTCCGTATGTGTTCCATTTTTTTTGCGGACCCATTGACTTGAATGGAGCCACGACCCGTGATTTACGGCCAAATATAGGACAAGCTCTATCTTTCAACGGAACGGAAAAATGGAAATACGGAAACGGAATGCATACGGAACACATTCCGGTTTTTTTGCGGAATCATTGAAATGAATGGTTCCATATATGGAACACCAAAAAACGGCCCGTACACCCGCAAAAAAAACGTTCGTGTGAACTAGGCCTTAGATACATGGCAAGCCTGGATGCCTTTCTAAGGCATACGGTTGCCATTGTAACCGTCAGGCTGCTGCCATTACAGTGTGGCAGCCTGATGCAGGAGAGAGGAAACCCCATCACTCTGTTAACTCCATGGATGCTGTGGGTGGCTACTGACCGTGGCATCTAAGGGTTTAAATGGCCAGAATTGGTTCCAGCATCGATCCTGCCCGTGTCAGCTATATATTACCATCACGATACATAATGTCCACAGCATCAGGGAGGTTGGCTGCAAAAAGGGGCAGCAGTGGGGGGGAGGGGGCAGTGGGAGGCATAGAGGACACTTACAGGCTCTGATCTTTTTTCACAGAGTTGCGCTCTGATTGGCTAGTCTGTATTGACTAGCCAATCAGAGCAATCACTGGCAAGGGACCACTCCAATTGGTCCCATGCTGGCATCTCCTGAGTCTCAGCTGTCCGTGACAGCAGAGACATCGGTGCAGTGAGACTTCCTTTTGTCACAGCACTAGTTGCACATTCAGGTGTAGCTGTATGCCCAGATCCTCAAAGTCAGTATTTACCTAGACATACCATTACGCCCAGGAGTGGGAAGGGGTTGAACAGCTGCTGAGAAATGTGTACCTTTAATTTGTATGCAAATTAGGCAGTTGGAGCACCAATGGGTGGGCATAGTTCTTGGAACACTTCTACTGTTAGGCCCCTTTCACACGAACAATACGGATTAGGTCCGGATGCGTTCAGGGTGTGCTCAGGAAAACTTGCACCATTTCGCAAGCAAGTTCAGTCAGTTTTGTCTGCGATTGCGCTCAGTGGTTCCGTTTTTTTCACGCAGGTGAAATGCGCATTGATTCGTTTTTCACGTGCGTGATAAAAAACGGAAGGTTTACAAACAACATCTCTTTGCAAACATCAGTGAAAAATGCATCGCATTCGCACTTGTTTTGCGTGAAAACCGCAGAATATAGAACATGTGAACAAGTGATGCGTTAAAAACAACGCTCATGTACACAGACCCATTGAAATGAATGGGTCAGGATTCAGTGCGGGTGCAATGCGTTCATGTCACGCATTGCACCTGCGTGGAAAAATTGGCCGTGTGAAAGGGTCTTTGCTCAATACACTCGTCTTGCCCTTTAATTGATGGGACTCTATGAGATAGCCCTATCTTCTCATGCTGCTGTGTCACCAATATGACTTCTTCTAAATATAATTGCAAACCATTGGCAGTGGGGGTCCCAATGCCTAATTTGCATACAAATATACAAGTACACATTTCTCAGCAGCCATATAAGATGCAAGCAAAATAAATATATTGTTTTACTCAGCCTGATCATCTCTACCAGGCAATCTGCTTGGTTTAATAGTGTTGCTCATGCTGACAGAGGCTTTTTAATTGTGAGGCCATATTAAGCCATACTCCCCAAACACATGAATCACCCACTTCAAGGAATTGTGCTTACCTAAGAAGAGGAGGTCATTAGCATATAAATAGGGATGAGCGAACCCGAACTGTATAGTTCGGGTTCGTACCGAATTTTGGGGTGTCCGTGACACGGACCCGAACCCGAACATTTTCGTAAAAGTCCGGGTTCGGGTTCGGTGTTCGGCACTTTCTTGGCGCTTTTTGAAAGGCTGCAAAGCAGCCAATCAACAAGCATCATACTACTTGCCCCAAGAGGCCATCACAGCCTTGCCTACTATTGGCATGGCTGTGATTGGCCAGTGCAGCATGTGACCCAGCCTCTATATAAGCTTGGGTCACGTAGCGCTGCACGTCACTCTGCTGATTCAAGCGTAGGGAGAGGTTGCAGCTGCGACATTAGGGCGAGATTAGGCAGATTAAATCCTCCAAAAGACTTCATTCTGTGATCGATCTACAGCTGTGGATCATTGAACTGCTTCTATTCAATTGCTCAGTGTTTTTAGGCTGCCCAGAGCGTTTTTCAGTCACTTTTTTCTGGGGTGATCGGCTGCCATTTCGTGGCTTGTGGTGCGCCAGCACAAGCTACCACCAAGTGCATTTAACCATCAATAGTGTGGTTATTTTTTGCTATATCCTACATCAGGGTCAAGCTTTCATCAAGTGCATTTAACCATCAATAGTGTGGTTATTTTTGGCCATATACTACATCAGGTGCAGGCTGAGCCTGTGTCACCAAAGTGCATTTAACCATCAATAGTGTGGTTATTTTTTGCTATATCCTACATCAGGATCAAGCTTTCATCAAGTGCATTTAACCATCAATAGTGTGGTTATTTTTTGGCCATATACTACATCAGGTGCAGGCTGAGCCTGTGTCACCCAAGTGCATTTAACCATCAATAGTGTGGTTATTTTTTGGCCATATACTACATCAGGGGCAAGTTGAGCCTGTCACCCAGCGCCTAAAAAATAGACCTGACATTTCTATTCAACCAAATTTGTACTGTTTTAGCTGGTCAAGTTATTTGTAGTGACCGTAAAAGCACACTTTTTGTTCTGGGTTGAAAAACTATTCCCAAATTTGCCATTCTCAAAATAACTAGTTTCTGCTATATGAGGCCTACTTTAAATCTATCCCAAAAAGGGTATATTAGATTCAAGGTGCTGATAGTGTCATTCTGAAAAACTTAACACACACGCTACAGTGCAGATACAAGTCTAATTCTGTGATTAAACGTATACCTGTCACACAGCGCCTAAAAAATAGGCCTCACATTTATATTCCTCCAAATCAGTACTGTTTTAGCTGGTCAAGTTATTTTTAGTGACCGTAAAAGCACAGTTTTTGTTCTGGGTTGAAAAACAATTCCCAAATTTGCCATTCTCAAAATTAGTGGTTTCTGCTGTATCAGGCCTACTTTAAATCTATCCCTAAAAGAGTATATTAGATTCAAGGTGCTGATAGGGTCATTCTGAAAAACTTAACACACACGCTACAGTGCAGATACAAGTCTAATTCTGTGATTAAACGTATACCTGTCACACAGCGCCTAAAAAATAGGCCTCACATTTATATTCAGCTAAATCTGTCATTACTGGTGTGCCTGTATTAGTGTAATACGGTACCTAAATAGATAGCCAGACAGTGTTAGGTGTCTGTAAAAAAAGGCCTGAATTTTAATTCAATACATTGGCCCGAATAATATTTTTCTTATTGTGGTGAACGGTAACAATGAGGAAAACATCTAGTAAGGGACGCGGACGTGGACATGGTCGTGGTGGTGTTAGTGGACCCTCTGGTGCTGGGAGAGGACGTGGCCGTTCTGCCACAGCCACACGTACTAGTGTACCAAATACCTCAGGTCCCAGTAGCCGCCAGAATTTACAGGGATATTTGGTGGGGCCCAATGCCGTTCTAAGGATGGTAAGGCCTGAGCAGGTACAGGCATTAGTCAATTGGGTGGCCGACAGTGCATCCAGCACGTTCACATTATCTCCCACCCAGTCTTCTGCAGAAAGCACACAGATGGCGCATGAAAACCAAGCACATCAGTCTGTCACATCACCCCCATGCATATCAGGGAAACTGTCTGAGCCTCAAGTTATGCAGCAGTCTCTTATGATGTTTGAAGACTCTGCTGCCAGGGTTTCCCAAGGGCATCCACCTAGCCCTTCCCCAGGGGTGGAAGAGATAGAATGCACTAACGCACAACCACTTATGTTTCCTGATGATGAGGACATGGGAATACCACCTCAGCACGTCTCTGATGATGACGAAACACAGGTGCCAACTGCTGCGTCTTTCTGCAGTGTGCAGACTGAACAGGAGGTCAGGGATCAAGACTGAGTGGAAGGCGATGCAGGGGACAAT
Organism: Bufo bufo; assembly: GCF_905171765.1. Lineage (NCBI taxonomy): Eukaryota > Metazoa > Chordata > Amphibia > Anura > Bufonidae > Bufo > Bufo bufo. The sequence continues at coordinate 126,049,417 of NC_053395.1, read as the reverse complement.
GAGGTCCTAGACCCCACATGAAATGAAGGTCGTGCCACTGACTTTCACAGTTCGGAGGAAGAGGCAGTGGTGAGACCGAGCCAACAGCGTAGCAAAAGACAAAGAGGGAGCAGTGGGCAAAATCAGAACACCCGCCGCCAAGAGACTCCGCCTGCTACTGACCGCCGCCATCTGGGACCGAGCACTCCAAAGGCAGCTTCAAGGAGTTCCCTGGCATGGCACTTCTTCAAACAATGTGCTGACGACAAGACCCGAGTGGTTTGCACGCTGTGCCATCAGAGCCTGAAGCGAGGCATTAACGTTGTGAACCTTAGCACAACCTGCATGACCAGGCACCTGCATGCAAAGCATGAACTGCAGTGGAGTAAACACCTTAAAAACAAGGAAGTCACTCAGGCTCCCCCTGCTACCTCTTCTGCTGCTGCCACCTCGGCCTCTTCTGCTGCTGCCGCCGCCTTGGCCTCTTCCTCCGCCTCTGGAGGGACGTTGGCACTTGCCCGCCCAGCAAACATGGGATGTACCACCAACACCACCACCTGCGTCACCAAGCATCCCAACCATGTCACACGGCAGCGTTCAGCTCTCCATCTCACAAAAAATTTGAGAGAAAGCGTAAATTCCCACCTAGCCACCCTCGATCCCTGGCCCTCAATGCCAGCATTTCTAAACTACTGGCCTATGAAATGCTGTCATTTAGGCTGGTGGAGACAGACAGCTTCAAACAGCTCATGTCGCTTGCTGTCCCACAGTATGTTGTTCCCAGCCGGCACTACTTAACCAAGAGAGCCGTGCCTTCCCTGCACAACCAAGTATCCGATAAAATCAAGTGTGCCCTGCGCAACGCCATCTGTGACAAGGTCCACCTAACCACAGATACGTGGACCAGTAAGCACGGCCAGGGACGCTATATCTCCCTAACTGCACACTGGGTAAATGTAGTGGCGGCTGGGCCCCAGGCGGAGAGCTGTTTGGCGCACGTCCTTCCGCCGCCAAGGATCGCAGGGCAACATTCTTTGCCTCCTGTCTCCTCCTCCTCCTACTCAGCTTCCTCCTCCTCTTCTTCCACCTGCTCATCCAGTCAGCCACACACCTTCACCACCAACTTCAGCACAGCCCGGGGTAAACGTCAGCAGGCCGTTCTGAAACTCATATGTTTGGGGGACAGGCCCCACACCGCACAGGAGTTGTGGCGGGGTATAGAACAACAGACCGACGAGTGGTTGCTGCCGGTGAGCCTCAAGCCCGGCCTGGTGGTGTGCGATAATGGGCGAAATCTCGTTGCAGCTCTGGGACTAGCCGATTTGACGCACATCCCTTGCCTGGCGCATGTGCTGAATTTGGTGGTGCAGAAGTTCATTCGCAACTACCCCGACATGTCAGAGCTGCTGCATAAAGTGCGGGCCGTCTGTTCGCTCTTCCGGCGTTCACACCCTGCCGCTGCTCGCCTGTCTGCGCTACAGCGTAACTTCGGCCTTCCCGCTCACCGCCTCATATGCGACGTGCCCACCAGGTGGAACTCCACCTTGCACATGCTGGACAGACTGTGCGAGCAGCAGCAGGCCATAGTAGAGTTTTAGCTGCAGCACGCACGGGTCAGTCGCACTGCGGATCAGCCCTACTTCACCACCAATGACTGGGCCTCCATGCGAGACCTGTGTGCCCTGTTGCGCTGTTTCGAGTACTCCACCAACATGGCCAGTGGCGATGACGCCGTTATCAGCGCTACAATACCACTTCTATGTCTCCTTGAGAAAACACTTAGGGAGGTGATGGAAGAGGAGGTGGCCCAGGAGGAGGAGGAGGAAGAGGGGTCATTTTTAGCACTTTCAGGCCAGTCTCTTCGAAGTGACTCAGAGGGAGGTTTTTTGCAACAGCAGAGGCCAGGTACAAATGTGGCCAGACAGGGCCCACTACTGGAGGACGAGGAGGACGAGGATGAGGAGGAGGTGGAGGAGGATGAGGATGAAGCAGGTTCACAGCGGGCTGTCACCCAACGCAGCTCGGGCCCATCACTGGTAAATGGCTGGGGGGAAACGCAGGACGATGACGATACGCCTCCCACAGAGGACAGCTTGTCCTTACCTCTGGGCAGCCTGGCACACATGAGCGACTACATGCTGCAGTGCCTGCGCAACGACAGCAGAGTTGCCCACATTTTAACGTGTGCGGACTACTGGGTTGCCACCCTGCTGGATCCACGGTACAAAGACAATAAGCCCACCTTACTTCATGCACTGGAGCGTGATAGTAAGATGCGCGAGTACAAGCGCACGTTGGTAGACGCGCTACTGAGAGCATTCCCAAATGTCACAGGGGAACAAGTGGAAGCCCAAGGCGAAGGCAGAGGAGGAGCAAGAGGTCGCCAACGCAGCTGTGTCACGGCCAGCTCCTCTGAGGGCAGGGTTAGCATGGCAGAGATGTGGAAAAGTTTTGTCACCACGCCACAGCTAACTGCACCACCACCTGATACGGAACGTGTTAGCAGGAGGCAACATTTCACTAACATGTTGGAACAGTACCTGTGCACACCCCTCCACGTATTGACTGATGGTTCGGCCCCATTCAACTTCTGGGTCTCCAAATTGTCCACGTGGCCAGAGCTAGCCTTTTATGCCTTGGAGGTGCTGGCCTGCCCGGCGGCCAGCGTTTTGTCTGAACGTGTATTCAGCAGGGGGCGTCATTACAGACAAACGCAGCCGCCTGTCTACAGCCAATGTGGACAAGCTGACGTTCATAAAAATGAACCAGGCATGGATCCCACAGGACATGTCCATCCCTTGTGCAGATTAGACATTAACTACCTCCCCTTAACAATATATTATTGTACTCCAGGGCACTTCCTCATTCAATCCTATTTTTATTTTCATTTTACCATTATATTGCGGGGCAACCCAAAGTTGAATGAACCTCTCCTCTGTATGGGTGCCGGGGCCTAAATATGTGACAGTGGCCTGTTCCAGTGGTGGGTGACGTGAAGCCTGATTCTCTGCTATGACATGAAGACTGATTCTGTGCTGACATGAAGCCAGATTCTCTGTTACGGGACCTCTCTCCTCTGCCTGGGTGCCGGGGCCTAAATATGTGACAGTGGCCTGTTCCAGTGGTGGGTGACGTGAAGCCTGATTCTCTGCTATAACATGAAGACTGATTCTGTGCTGACATGAAGCCAGTGTCACGGAACCATGAACCAGACGTACAACAAGAGATAAGTGAAAATAAGAAGGCTTTATTGAAAATAAAGCTGTAAAGCAAAAGTCCAAACGGATGGTGAAACCGAGCAGAGTCTTTGCGAAGCCAGAGGTCAGGAACCAGAAGGGTAGTCAGACGAAGCCAGGATCAGGAACCAGCAGGGTAGTCAGACGAAGCCAGGATCAGGAACCAGCAGGGTAGTCAGACGAAGCCTGGATCAGGAACCAGCAGGGTAGTCAGACGAAGCCAGGATCAGGAACTAGAAGGGTAGTCAGACGAAGCCAGGATCAGGAACCAGAAGCAGCAGCAGTCTTAGAAGCATGTGAACACAAGAGGACCAAGCAAGGAACTGAAGCCACAGACCTCCTATATATATGAGCTAGGCATCCAGCTCCTCCCAGGGGAAGGAGGAGCCGCAGGGTGGAAGGCTACAAGAAACCCAGAAACCAAGATGGCCGCCAGCACATGTCAAACAAAGGAGAGCAGCAAGCAGGTAAGACCATGACAGCCAGATTCTCTGTTACGGGACCTCTCTCCTCTGCCTGGGTGCCTGGACCTAAATATGTGACAGTGGCCTGTTCCAGTGGTGGGTGACGTGAAGCCTGATTCTCTGCTATAACATGAAGACTGATTCTGTGCTGACATGAAGCCAGATTCTCTGTTACGGGACCTCTCTCCTCTGCCTGGGTGCCGGGGCCTAAATATGTGACAGTGGCCTGTTCCAGTGGTGGGTGACGTGAAGCCTGATTCTCTGCTATGACATGAAGACTGATTCTGTGCTGACATGAAGCCAGATTCTCTGTTACGGGACCTCTCTCCTCCGTCTGGGTGCCGGGGCCTAAATATGTGACAGTGGCCTGTTCCAGTGGTGGGTGACGTGAAGCCTGATTCTCTGCTATAACATGAAGACTGATTCTGTGCTGACATGAAGCCAGATTCTCTGTTACGGGACCTCTCTCCTCTGCCTGGGTGCCTGGGCCTAAATATGTGACAGTGGCCTGTTCCAGTGGTGGGTGACGTGAAGCCTGATTCTCTGCTATGACATGAAGACTGATTCTGTGCTGACATGAAGCCAGATTCTCTGTTACAGGACCTCTCTCCTCTGTCTGGGTGCCGGGGCCTAAATATGTGACAGTGGCCTGTTCCAGTGGTGGGTGACGTGAAGCCTGATTCTCTGCTATAACATGAAGACTGATTCTGTGCTGACATGAAGCCAGATTCTCTGTTACGGGACCTCTCTCTTCTGTCTGGGTGTCGGGGCCTAAATATGTGACAGTGGCCTGTTCCAGTGGTGGGTGACGTGAAGCCTGATTCTCTGCTATGACATGAAGACTGATTCTGTGCTGACATGAAGCCAGTTTCTCTGCTATGGCATGAAGAGACTGATTCTCTGCTGATGTGAAGCCAGATTCTCTGCTATGGGACCTCTGTCCAATTGATATTGGTTAATTTTTTTATTTTTTATTTTTATTTTAATTCATTTCCCTATCCACATTTGTTTGCAGGGGATTTACCTACATGTTGCTGCCTTTTGCAGCCCTCTAGCTCTTTCCTGGGCTGTTTTACAGCCTTTTTAGTGCCGAAAAGTTCGGGTCCCCATTGACTTCAATGGGGTTCGGGTTCGGGACGAAGTTCGGGTCGGGTTCGTATCCCGAACCCGAACATTTCCGGGAAGTTCGGCCAAACTTTTTGAACCCGAACATCCAGGTGTTCGCTCAACTCTACATATAAATATATTTTTCAATAACATTTCCATCTGAAGCCAACAATGAAGCTGGGGTTCTAAAATAATTAGATTTTGGTGCTACATGAAAGATGTGATCCATAGAGATGTCGCGAACATAAAATTTTCCGTTCGCGAACGGCGAACGCAAATTTCCGCAAGTGTTCGCGAACGGGCGATCCGGGCAAACCGCCATAGACTTCAATAGACAGGCGAATTTTGAAGCCCACAGGGACTCTTTCTGGCCACAATAGTGATGGAAAAGTTGTTTCAAGGGGACCAACACCTGGACTGTGGCATGTGGGAGGGGGATCCATGCCAAAAGTCCCATGGAAAATTACGTAGTTGACGCAGAGTGTGGTAAGTTAAATTCGCGATGCGATTAACATAACCTGTATTAATCGCATTGCGATTACAACTTAGATCTGAGTTCCTAATGGTTGTATTGCTAGAATATAACGAAGATTGAGAACTCAGATCTAAGTTGTAATCGCAATGCGATTAATATAACCTGTATTAATCGCATTGTGATTACAACTTAGATCAAGTGGCGTTGCGAGGGGAGTGCGGTGGGTACGGGCCACACCGGGTGACACCAGTCTGATGGGGTGTCACCCGCGGCCCGCTGGCGCAGGAGTTCTCACTCACAAGTTCAACTTCTAAACTTCGCAAGCAAGCAAGCACGTCGCGCCGTCACGTGGTAAAGGGGGACGGGGGTGTGACTCACTGTAGCCTGGTGAGTGGTGGGGCGCCGCGGCAGCTGCCCTGCAGGAGTCTCTGGTGCCGGGAGGAGGAGGTAGGTAGAGCGGCTCTGACTTTATAGACCAAATTATTTTAATAATACCCCAATAATAATAAGTTAATAACCTAACCTGATTTATAAATTACTGGTGGATTATTATAGAGACGGCCCCAGGCTAGGAGACATAAGGGGTTGGGTTGAACTGTGGGCTGGGGCCACCCGGCCACATTTACTAATCTTTGCTCAGGGGGGCCCTCACAAATAGAGACCCACATGGTGTGGACTGGTCATTTTTACTAAGGAATATAGTTTAAACGTTTATGTGCAAAAGAGAAAAAAAGAAGTCAGCTCCAATCAGATATCTGCACATAGACCAAGACTCTGGGTCTATGCAGATATCTGATTGGAGCTGACTTAGTGACTTCTTTTTTTTTCTCTTTATCTCTTTATTATTGCTTCGGGGTGGGGGGGGGGTCAGGGTGACACCATTTTCTACCGCACCGGGTGACACCAGCCATAGCAACGCCAACCATTAGGAACCCAGCTCTAAGTTGAATTCGCAATGCGATTAATATAACCTGTATTAATCGCATTGCGATTACAACTTAGTCAAATTTGTGACACTGCAGCTTCCGAATGAATCTAAAATGGATGCTGTCCAGGAGGTGGGAGGGTCTGGGAGGGAGGGTATGATGCTGATTGGCTGGAATGTGTCTGCTGACTGTGAGGTACAGGGTCAAAGTTTACACAATGATGACGAATAGGGGGCGGACCGAACATCGCATATGTTCGCCCGCCGCGGCGAACGCGAACAAGCGATGTTTGCCGGGAACTATTCGCCGGCGAATAGTTCGGGACATCTCTAGTGATCAATTGATAAAAGAGCATTTACATGGGCATTACTGTGGAACTAGCATTTTTCCTTCCCCTTCACTGGTCCCTGTAGAAGTGTGCTTAGACAAACATTTTCTGGGTTAGTTTGTGTATAGATTAGTCAATTTTACATTACATCTGTCTGTTTTTATTATTGTTTTAGTGTCTTCTCCTGTTATGCTTTATGTTATAGTTATTTACAGTATATGTAACAAAAGTTATATTGTGATACACAATGTAATCATGCACTAGACTAGAGGAGAACATTTTTTAGTGTAAGCATTCTGTATAGTTGGAAGTTTTCAGCTTTTGAATTCTAGTGAAAGCGAAACACTACAACAAAAGTCAAAGCAAACAGTGGACACTCAGTGTAGGTAAAAAAAAGCTATTCATTCTGATTAGTTGGCACAAAGTTCTGTATGTACCTTATACAATAGAGGATGTATATAAGGGTCTTCTACAACCAGTGAATTAGCAGTTAAAATTGTACAGCCAAACTGGTTCATAAAGCATCATGGGCAAGGTAAGAGCATTCAGAACATGTGTAGCACAAAATGAATTTAGTAATCTTTAACTGAAAAGATATTAGTGAAAAGAGGGATTTTACAATAAACTTGAATTGTTCATTTTAGTGCAATGCAGTGCTTTAGTGAGGCGCATCACTTAAGAATTAGGCAATTTTCAAGAAAAGCCTTCCATCAATAAAATGTTTTAAAAATGTTATTTATTTTTGCATGTTTATTTTACTATCATGTTTATATTTACATTCTAATTTTATAGATTATCTTCTATGAGGACAAAAACTTCCAGGGTCGCTCTTATGAGTGTCACTCTGAATGCCCAGATTTGTCTTCATACTTTAGACGCTGCAATTCTATCCGTGTAGAAAGTGGAAACTGGATCTTGTATGAACATCCCAACTACAAAGGGCACCAATATTTTCTTCATAAAGGAGAATATCCTGATTTCCAGCAATGGATGGGTTATAATGACTCCATTAGATCTTGTCGCATAAGCCCCCAGGTCAGTTAATACTCTTCATTAAGGATAAAGCTACATGTGTTGCGTGACTTCTTGTCACCGAAAATTTGTGCAACATTTTTTATAATGATAGTCAATGGTGTTGCACTGTGACATGCAACATGCTGCGACTGCTGCACGACACCATACATACATACAATACATATGGTCGTGTGCATGATCCCTTAGACTTGTACCATTTTACAAATGTTCAGATCTGTATCTCCTGTTAGGGCTTATGCACACAACCGTATGTATTTTGTGGTCCGCAAAACACGAATCTGCAAAAAATACGGATGATGTCCGTGTGCATTCCTTATTTTGCGGAAAGGAACAGCTGACCCCAATAGAACAGTTCTATCCTTGTCCGTAATGCGGACAATAAAAGGACGTGTTCTATTTTTTTATTATATGGACATACATAGTAACATAGTATATAAGGCTGAAAAAAGACATTTGTCCATCCAGTTCGGCCTGTCATCCTGCAAGTTGATCCAGAGGAAGGCAAAAAAAAAAACAACCTGTGAGGTAGAAGCCAATTTTCCCCACTTAAGGCAATCAGAAAAACTCCCTGGATCAACGACCCCTTTCTAGTAGCCATAGCCTGTAATATTATTACGCTCCAGAAATACATCCAGGCCCCTCTTGAATTCCTTTATTGTACTCACCATCACCACCTCCTCAGGCAGAGAGTTCCATAGTCTCACTGCTCTTACCGTAAAGAATCCTTTTCTATGTTTGTGTACAAACCTTCTTTCCTCCAGACGCAGAGGATGTCCCCTCGTCAGTCACAGTCCTGGGGATAAATAGATGATAGGATAGATCTCTGTACTGACCCCTGATATATTTATACATATTAATTAGATCTCGCCTCAGTCGTCTTTTTTCTAAAGTAAATAACCCTAATTTTGATAATCTTTCAGGGTACTGTAGTTGCCCCATTCCAGTTATTACTTTAGTTGCCCTCCTCTGGACCCTCTTCAGCTCTGCTATGTCTGCCTTGTTCACAGGAGCCCAGAACTGTACACAGTACTCCATGTGTGGTCTGACTAATGATTTGTAAAGTGGTAGGACTATGTTCTCATCACGGGCATCTATGCCCCTTTTGATGCAGCCGATTATCTTATTGGCCTTGGCTGCAGCTGCCTGACACTGGTTTTTACAGATTATTTTGCTGTTCACTAAAATTCCTAGGTCATTTTCCATGATAGTGTTACCCAGTGTTTTACGGAAACGGAATGCACATGGAGTCATTTCCATTTTTTTGCGTCCCCGTGAATAGTTTTACATACGGGCCACAAAAAAACGGAATGGACACAGAAACAAAATATGTTTATGTGCATAAGCCCTTACTATGACTATGATTTAATGTGATGTGACTAAACCAAGTGTGACTAATATGTTATAATAGCAGATACCGAAGCTGTTATACTGTATCTTTCTTCTTTATTAATTTACAGTTGTTTTATTTTACAGTTGAGGTGGCATGTATGAGGTTAAAATATCAAACTTATTTACAGATTTCTAGGGTGCCATGGTAATAATGTAACTATAAAGATATTTTACATTATGCACCATGTCAAAAGCTTGTGCACATGGGATGGTCCTAAGCAAAATGCATTTCAGTATTAGCATTCAACCCAACATACTCATATTTTTTTTTTTTATCATAAATGTTCTCAACTTATATTCAGAATTAACAATCATAGTTGAAATAGTTGGAAACTGCAATGTTCTACAAAGTTAATAATTTTGGAAATATGCTATTTTGTTTTACTAGCATCAAGGTTCATTCAGAATTAGGGTCTATGAGAAAGAAGATTTTAGAGGTCAAATGATGGAGTTCAGTGAAGACTGTCCTTATGTTTATGAGAGATTCCGCTACAATGACATCTATTCTTGCCAAGTGCATGATGGATATTGGATGTTCTATGAGGAGCCCAACTACAAGGGGCGTCAGTATTACCTGAGGCCTGGAGAGTTCAGAAGATACAGCGACTGGGGAGCTACTACTCCTAGAATTGGATCCTTCAGGCGTGTCCATCATTTCTAACTTAAGAAAAAGTATAATCATATTGTTGTATTATTTTAGTTAATAAACGCATTGAAATATGTTTAACTTATCTGTCTATCTAGTTCTTATTCTGTCATTTTCTATGCTAACCATTGTGAAATATGATATACAATGAGCCATATTAAAAACATATGTAAGTACTGCATTTAGTATCTGTGCAAGTGGCATCAGGAGAGCCTAATGTGCTATGAGCTAACCTTCAATATCATTCAACATTAGTGATTGGTATTCTAATGGCTAATTTTTATCGCGAATATCGGCACTTTGAGAATTCATGAAATTGTAGAACATAGTGCTATATATTCGGAATCACTAATATTCAAGATTTTTTTTCATCAGTAACCTCCCTTCTTGCTTGTTGGCCAATGAGAAGGTTGCAATATATTTGTCAGAGCTTAGCAACATCCCTAGCAACCAATAGGAAAGTTGCCTAACCCTTTACTATATAAGAAACTCCCCAGCAGCCCTTGTATGCAGTACTTTGCAGTTCTGAGAAAGACAGCAGTGTTATTGCTGTGCTCTGTGCTTTCATCTGGATCCTATTCCTTATCCAATTACATTAGATAGTTAGCTCATATATATAATACAGATAGTTTGTGGGAGATAGTCAGTGTAGGTTAGATAGTGATATAGTGTGGGTGTTAGGTAGTGTGATAGGAATTACTGTTTCTCTGATAGGAATTACTGTTTAGTGCACCAATCAGTAATATCTACTCAGACCTGATAAAATGTGAAGTTGCATGTTTTGCGCAAAAAAAATATGTGCATCATTAGTACCGATTTGCGCAATCACAAAAATAATAACTGGAGATCACGAATTCTAGAATTCGTGAATTTATTGCGAATATTATGCGAAAAATTCACAAAATATCACAAAAAGGAATATTTCCTATGCCGCTCATTGCTATTCAACATTTCATGGGAATCTAGTTTGCACTCCTTTTTCCTGGGGGAAGAAGGCATATGAGGGGAATGAGGGGGCGAGGCCTCACTACACACTGCACCGCAGCTTTTGCCTTCACAATTTCCTGCCTTTCCTGTCAGTTGTTTATCCTGATGCCATATCTCACACAAAATCAATCCATTAACATTTAATTCAGAGCAGGAATGCTGCTCTACAACAGACAGTAATGATTCACTCCTGCCTATTATTTGCCATTGTAGCTGAGCAGCCTGAGAAGAACGGGGAGCAGGATTGTATGATTATTATAATGATGCAATCCACTGCCCCATTCCTGTCAGGCTGCACTCCAGAAGTTCATATGAAATAAAAATATGTTCTAAACTAGTTAGGTGTCATCAATCATGGAATCTTTGCTTTGAAATTTCAGTATGTTCCTTATACTGGGCATTGAGTTAATCATTACCTTGTGGAAAAAATAAAAAAATCTGCATAAGGCCTCCTGCACACGACCGTATGGCTTTTTCAGTGTTTTGCGGTCCTTTTTCACAGATCCGTTGTTCCGTTTTTTTTGTTTCCGTTGTGTTTCCGTTTCTGTTCCGTTTTTCCGTATGGCATATACAGTATACAGTAATTACATAGATAAAATTAGCCTGGGCATAACATTTTCAATTGATGGTTCCGCAAAAAAACGGAACGGAAACGGAAGACATACGGAAGCATTTCCGTATGTGTTCCGTTTTTTTGCGGACCCATTGACTTGAATGGAGCCACGGAATGTGATTTGCTGGCAATAATAGGACATGTTCTATCTTTAAACGGAACGGAAAAATGGAAATACGGAAACGGAATGCGTACATTACGTTTTTTTTGAGGAACCATTGAAATGAATGGTTCCGTATACGGACCGTATACGGAACGCAAAAAAGTAAACGGGGAAAAAAAACGGTCGTGTGCAGGAGGCCTAAGGGCTGTTTCACACGAGCGGATGCCGTGCATGACATCCGCTCCGTGAATGACAGCCAAGACCCGATGCAGACTGCAGAAGCACGGAGCAGTAACATGATTGATAATGCTCCGTGACTCTCTGTGATCTCTTTACTACGAAATCACAGTGAGATAAAGTTGTCATTGTGATTTCATAGTATAGAGATCACAGAGAGGCACGGAGCATTATCAATCATGTTAATGCTCCGTGCTTCTGCAGTCTGCATCGGGTCTTGGCTGTCATTCACGGAGCGGATGTCACGCACGGCATCCGCTCGTGTGAAACAGCCCTAAGGATGTTTTTTTTTTTTTTTTTACAATTTTGCATTTTTGTGTCAATTTTTTGCATCTGCATTTCTTGGTGCATTTTTTGCAGTACAAACCCCAGCCCCAGATGTTGGCTGAAGGTCTATGGGAAATATAAAACACAAGATACACAAGAATTTTTCCATTATGCAGTGTTTTTGTCTTCCTAGCCTATTTTGAGAAATACAGCATTCTGTAGCTCTTGTTATGATTCAGGTTCTTTCACATTACCTTCTCTATGAAAGCTCCTACATACACAAAGCACTTATTTGCATTTCTGTTGTGTTTTTGTGGCAGTTTTTTTAGAATTTTTTTTACAGTTTGTTTGCTCACTAGTATTTACTTAATGACATTTTATCCTGGTTGTGGCTAAAAATACGCACTGTTTTTTTTTTTCTTTTTTAAAGAAGCCAGCTAAGGCTACTTTCACATATGCGTTAGGTGCGGATCAGGTTTGGGTTAGTTGCAGTGTAGATTGTATTATTTCCCCTTATAACATGGTTATAAGGGAAAATAATAGCATTCTGAATACAGAATGCATAGTACAATAGCGCTGGAGGGGTTAAAAAAAAATTAAAATTTTTTTAACTCACCTTAATCCACTTGTTCGCGCAGCCCGCATCTCTTCTGTCTTCATCTGTGAGCAATAGGACCTTTGATGACATCACTGCACTCATCACATGGTCAATCACATGATCCATCACCATGGTGATGGATCATGTGATGAGCGTAGTGACGTCATCAAAAGTCCTATTGCTCACAGATAAAGTCAGAAGAGATGCTGACTGCGCGAACAAGTGGATTAAGGTGAGTTAAATTATTTTTTCTTTTTTTTTAACCCCTCCAGCCCTACTGTACTTTGCATTCTGTATTCAGAATTCTATTATTTTCCCTTATAACCATGTTATAAGGGGAAATAATAATGATCGGGTCCCCATCCCGATCGTCACCTAGCAACCGTGCGTGAAAATTGCACCGCATCCGCACTTGCTTGCGATTTTCACGCAACCCCATTCATTTCTATAGGGCCTGCGTTGCGTGAAAAACGCACAAAGAGGAGCTTGCTGCGATTTTCACGCAACGCACAAGTGATGCGTGAAAATCACCGCTCATGTGTACAGCCCCATAGAAATGAATGGGTCAGGATCAGTGGCGTAGGGATCGCCATAGCAACGGCTATGGGGCCCGTCCGACCGCATTCATTTTTTTTTTTTTAACACACACAGACACTACACACAGGCAGCCAGGAGGTGGCGTAACTACCGGGGAAGCAGCTGCTTCGGGCCCCGACAGTTTATTTTCAAGTTAGTTAAATATCGATGTCTTAATGTTCAGGGCCCCCTTGCTAATCTGATCTAATCTTACTGTATTAAAGTCTCCTGATGTGTCTGGGATTCGAACCCACAACCTCCAATGTATGAGTGTATCAGAGGCAAAGCATTTACCCTCACAACCATAAAGGAGGCATTGCAACTGATTGGAAAAATTATAGCTGGCTAAGTGTACATCTATACATATGACAGCTGCCCCAACACACCCAGCACTGCTATATCTCTATATGACAGCTATCCCAGCACACTCAGCTCTACTATATCTCTATATATGAGCAGCTGTCATGTTTATAGATGTACACTTAGCCAGCTATAACAGTAGAAGTGTCAAATTTCGTCAGCAGCAAGGCTGCTCTTATGGTCTTGTGGTTAGATGCTTTGCCTCTGATACAGAAGGTCATAGGTTCAAATCCCAGCAGAAACCTTTTCTGAAATACAAGCACTGACTCCATATATGGACATACAGGAAGAGGCTGCATCGCATCGCTGACATGGAGGTAAGTAGAAGTGTTTATTTTATTTTTTTAATACCCGACTGTTACTGCCATGGGGGGAGCGGGGGGCACTTGATACTGGCACATGGGGGAGGGGGGTTGGTACCTGACCTGATACTGGCACCTGGGGAGGGGGGTTTGTTACCTGATACTGACTGACACATGGGGGGGGGGGGGGAGGCACCTGATACTGTGGATGGCACTGTTTAGGGGAAAGGGATCTGTGTATGGCACTATTTAGGGGAGGGGGGATCTGTTGATGGCACTATTTAGGGGAGGGGGATCTGTGGATGGCACTGTTTAGGGGAGGGGGATCTGTGGATGGCACTGTTTAGGGGAGAGGGATCTGTGGATGGCACTATTTAGGGGAGGGGGATCTGTGGATGGCACTATTTAGGGGAGGGGGATCTGTGGATGGCACTATTTAGGGGGGGGGGGTTGTTACCTGATACTGACTAGCACATGGGGGGGGAGGCACCTGATACTGCGGATGGCACTGTTTAGGGGAGGGGGATCTGTGTATGGCACTATTTAGGGGAGGGGGGATCTGTTGATGGCACTATTTAGGGGAGGGGGATCTGTGTATGGCACTGTTTAGGGGAGGGGGGATCTGTTGATGGCACTGTTTAGGGGAGGAGGATCTGTGTATGGCACTATTTAGGGGAGGGGGATCTGTGTATGGCACTATTTAGGGGAGGGGGATCTGTGGATGGCACTGTTTAGGGGAGAGGGATCTGTGGATGGCACTATTTAGGGGAGGGGGATCTGTGGATGGCAGTATTTAGGAGAGGGGGATCTGTGGATGGCACTATTTAGGGGGGGGGGGGGGGTTTGTTACCTGATACTGACTAGCACATGGGGGGGGGAAGGCACCTGATACTGCGGATGGCACTGTTTAGGGGAGGGGGATCTGTGTATGGCACTATTTAGGGGAGGGGGGATCTGTTGATGGCACTATTTAGGGGAGGGGGATCTGTGGATGGCACTGTTTAGGGGAGGGGGATCTGTGGATGGCACTATTTAGGGGAGGGGGATCTGTGGATGGCACTGTTTAGGGGAGAGGGATCTGTGGATGGCACTATTTAGGGGAGGGGGATCTGTGGATGGCACTATTTAGGGGAGGGGGATCTGTGGATGGCACTATTTAGGGGAGGGGGATCTGTTGATGGCACTATTTACGGGAGGGGGATCTGTGGATGGCACTATTTAGGGGAGGGGGATCTGTGAACGGCACTGTTTAGGGGAGGGGGATCTGTGGACGGCACTGTTTAGGGGAGAGGGATCTGTGGGTGGCACTGTTTAGGGAGGGGGATCTGTGGATGGCACTATTTAGGGGAGAGGGATCTGTGGATGGCACTATTTAGGGGAGGGGGATCTGTGTATGGCACTATTTAGGGGAGGGGGATCTGTGGATGGCACTATTTAGGGGAGGGGGATCTGTGGATGGCACTATTTAGGGGAGAGGGATCTGTGGATGGCACTATTTAGGGGAGGGGGATCTGTGGATGGCAATATTTAGGGGAGGGGGATCTGTGGATGGCACTGTTTAGGGGAGGAGGATCTGTGGATGGCACTATTTAGGGGAGGGGGATCTGTGGGTGGCACTATTTAGGGGAGGGGGATCTGTGGATGGCACTATTTAGGGGAGAGGGATCTGTGGATGGCACTATTTAGGGGAGGGGGATCTGTGGATGGCACTATTTAGGGGAGGGGGATCTGTGGATGGCACTATTTAGGGGAGGGGGATCTGTGGATGGCACGGGGGGGGCCCATAATTTTTTTTTGCTATGGGGCCCATGCATTTCTAGCTACGCCCCTGGTCAGGATTCAGTGCGGGTGCAATGCGTTCAACTCATGCATTGCACCCGCGCGGAATACTCGCCGTGTGAAAGGGGCCTAAGTGTATGCAGACGGATCCGTCCTGACTTTACATTGAAAGTCAATGGGGGACGGATCCGTTTACAATTGCACCAATATTGTGTCAATGTAAACGGATCCATCCCCATTGACTTCCATTGTAACCCAGGGCGGATCCGTTTGGCTCCGCACCGCCAGGCGGACACCAAAACGCTGCAAGCAGCGTTTTGGTGTCCGCCTCCAGAGTGGAATGGAGGCGGAACGGAGCCAAACTGATGCATTCTGAATGGATCCGCATCCACTCACAATGCATTGGGGCTAAACTGATCCGTTTGGGGCCGCTTGTGCGATCCTTGAAATGGATCTCATAGGCGGACCCTTAAACGGCAGTGTGAAAGTAGCCTAACAATCTTCAGCTAACATCTAGAGCCAGGTGTTTTTATAGCAAAAAAAACCCTCATAAAATTCAGGTGCAAAAACTGGCACTAAAAATGACAAAACATCACAAAAAAAAGTATTTATGAAAAACAAATTTTAAGATGTTTGCTCATCTCTAAGTTCTCTAAACATAAATTTGCACTGGTGTTTTTATTTTCACTACATGCATTTTATTTTTAGTTTTTTATGTTATTTCTGGATTTCCTTGCAAACAGTGTGTTGGCCCACTTTATTTTTTTAATGATATTTTTTCATGACATTTGGTTCACACATACTTGGTTTGTTAGAATTGATTTTCTCATCTCTGGAAAGACCCAAAAAAAGATGCATAGTGTGTTCCAAAAAGGGTACCATTTATCACTTGCCCTGGAAAACCTGGTCTCTACATAAAGGATTGCTTCCAAGTGTACCATGAATAAGCCTTTATGCACCATGTCATTTTACCACCTTTTTACACTTTGAGATAATCTGCACAGTTTACGTATTCACTTTCACCATCCAGCACACATTCATTTGTGAAAAACACCTGTGGGATCAAAATACTCATTACACCCTTCAATACATTTCTTAGGGATGTGTCAGAACTATTGGACGAAAAGGAATCCATATTGTGAAGGCCTATACAGATCACATTGCAGATTCTTATATGAACATTATGGCAACCATCTTGTCTGGTTTCTAAAAGGTCAAAGTGAGTTGATTCTCAAGAATCTTTGCATAAACATTTCCCAGGTCGTAAATCGAGGGGGCAGGCAGAGACCTATGGTAAAAATGCAAGCCTTTGAAAACAATGGACTGAATGTGTTAAAGTTTTTTTTCCTTCCCAATAAATAGAAGGGGATAATTTTACTATTCATTGTATAACTAGAGTAACCATAATGTGATATTATTTGATCTATCCTATATGTGTATGTTTTAAGAAACTGAAGTCAAGTATAACCCTTAATCCAAAATTATATTTGTGATATATAGAATTAGATGAGGGTTGCCATGTAATCTTGTTAAGGCCCCCTGCACACGAAAGGTGTGCACCCCGTTGCCGTATTGCGTACCGCATTTGCAGATCTGCAATACACGGGTGCCGTTCCGTGGGCATTCCGCATCACGGATGCGGACCCATTCACTTGAATGGGTCCACAAATCCGGAGATGCGGAATGGTGCGGAACGGAAGCACGGAAAGGAACCGTGCGGAAGCACTACGGAGTGCTTCCATGGGGTTTTGTCCTGTACTTCCGTTCCGAAAAAAGATAGAACATGTCCTATCTTTTTGCGGAACGGCCGGATCGCAAACCCATTCAAGTGAATGGGTCCGCAATCCGCTGTGGCTGCCCCACGGACTGTGTTCGTGCATTGCGGCCTGCATTTAGCGGCCCGCAGCACGACCACGGGGTGCACACGTTCGTATGCAGGGGGCCTAAGTGTGAAAGAAAGACATTTGGAGCTAATTATCGCATGCCTAAATAATGTGTAGATAAGAAAATTAAGTATTTAGGGAAAGTTTGTTTAAAACTCGTGTACTTTTGAAGTAGACTGACAGTTTGTTGGCTTAACCCCTTAGGGACCGGGCTCATTTTCACCTTAAGGACCAGGCCATTTTTTTCAAATCTGACCAGTGTCACTTTAAGTGGTGATAACTTTAAAACGCTTTGACTTATCCAGGCCATTCTGAGACAGTTTTTTCATCACATATTGTACTTCATGACACTGGTAAAATGGAGTCAAATAAATGCATTTTTATTTATAAAAAATACCAAATTTACCAAAAATTTTGAAATATTTGCAAATTTCCAAGTTTCAATTACTCTACTTCTTTAATATATAGTTAGGCCTCTTTCACACTACCGTTTTTTTTTTTTTTCGTTTTGCGGGCCGTTTTTTTTGCGTTCCATATACGGTCCTGTATATGGAACCATTCATGTCAATGGTTCCGCAAAAAAAACGGAATGTACTCAGCATGCATTCCGTTTCCGTATTTCCGTTTTTCCGTTCCGTTGAGGCCTCTTTCACACTACCGTATGGCCATTTCAGTGTTTTGCGGTCTGTTTTTCACGGATCCCTTGTTCTGTTTTTTTGTTTCCCTTGTGTTTCCGCTTCCGTTCCGTTTTTCCGTTCCGTTTTTCCATATGGCATATACAGTATACAGTAATTACATAGAAAAAATTGTGCTAGGAATAACATTTTCAATAGATGGTTCCGCAAAAACGGAACGGATACGGAAGACATACGGATGCATTTCCGTATGTGTTCCATTTTTTTTGCGGACCCATTGACTTGAATGGAGCCACGGATCGTGATTTGCGGGCAATAATAGGACATGTTCTATCTTTCAACGGAACGTAAAAACGGAAATACGGAAACGGCATGCATACGGAGTACATTCTGTTTTTTTTGCGGAACCATTGAAATGAATAGTTCCGTATATGAAACGCAAAAAACGGCCCGCAAAACTAAAAAAAAAAACGATAGTGTGAAAGAGGCCTGAAAGATAGCACATGTCCTATTATTGCTCGCAAATCACGTTCCGTGGCTCCATTCATGTCAATGGGTCCGCAAAAAAACGGAACACATACGGAAATGCATCCGTATGTCTTCAGTATCCGTTCCGTTTTTGTGGAACCATCTATTGAAAATGTTATGCCCAGCCCAATTTTTTCCATGTAGATACTGTATACTGTATATGCCATACGGAAAAATGGAACGGAAACAAAACGGATCTGTGAAAAACGGATTGCAAAACACTGAAATAGCCATATGGTAGAGTGAAAGAGGCCTAATACCTACAAAAATAGTTATTACTTTACATTCCCCATATGTCTACTTCTTGTTTGGATCATTTTGGGAATGACATTTTATTTTTTGGGGATGTTACAATGCTTAGAAGTTTAGAAGCAAATCTTGAAATTTTTCAGAAATTTTCAAAAACCTACTTTTTAAGGACCAGTTCAGGTCTAAAGTCACTTTGTGAGGCTTACATAATAGAAACCACCCAAAAATACCACATTCTAGAAACTACACCCCTCAAGGTATTCAAAACTAATTTTACAAACTTTGTTAACCCTTTAGGTGTTCCACAAGAATTTATGGATAATAGAGATAAAATTTCAAAACTTCACTTTTTTGGCCGATTTTCCATTTTAATATTTTTTTTCCAGTTACAAAGCAAGGGTTAACAGCCAAACAAAACTCAATATTTATGGCTCTGATTCTGTAGTTTACAGAAACACCCCATATGTGGTTGTAAACTGCTGTACAGGCACACGGCATGGCGCAGAAGGAAAGGAATGTCATACCGTTTTTGGAAGGCAGATTTTGCTGGACTGGTTTTTTGACACCATGTCCCTTTTGAAGCCCTCCTGATGCACCTAGAGTAGAAACTCCAAAAAAGTGACCCCATTTTAGAAACTACGGGATAGGGTGGCAGTTTTGTTGGTACTATTTTAGGGTACATATGATTTTTGGTTGCTCTATATTACACTTTTTGTTAGGCAAGGTAACAATAAATAGCTGTTTTGGCACCGTTTTTTTATTTTTTTTATCTACAACATCTATCTGACAGGTTAGATCATGTGGCAATTTTATAGAGCAGGTTGTCACGGACGCGACAATACCAAATATGACTATTTTTTTTTTTTTTATGATTCTTTAGCGTCTCCACATTCTGAAAGCCATAGTTTTATTTATTTTTTGGGCGACTGTCTTGTGTAGGGGCTCATTTTTTTCGTTAAAGAGATAACAGTTTGATTGGCACTATTTTGGGGTGCGTATGACTTTTTGATCGCTTGCTATTACACTTTTTGTGATGTAAGGTGACAAAAAAATGCTTTTTTTTACACCGTTTTTATTTTTATTTTTTTACGGTATTTGAGGGGTTAGGTCATGTGATATTTGTATAGAGCAGGTTATTACAGACGCGGTTATACCTAATATGTATACTTTTTTTTATTTATGTAAGTTTTACACAATATCATTTTTGAAACAAAAAATAAATCATGTTTTAGTGTCTCCATATTCTGAGAGTCATAGTTTTTTCAGTTTTTGGGAGATTATCTTAGGTAGGGTCTCATTTATTGCGGGATGAGATGACTGTTTGAGTGGACCTATTTTGGGGTGCATATGACTTTTTGATCGCTTGCTATTACACTTTTTGTGATTTAAGGTGACAAAAATGTGTTTTCCTGAGGGGTTAGGTCATGTGATATTTTTATAGAGCATGTTATTATGCACATGGCGATACCTAATATGTATACTTTTTTTTTAATTTACTTAAAGGGTTTCTGTCACCCCGCAAAACTCATTTTTTTTTTTTTGGATAGTTAGATTCCTCATAGTGCGATATAGGAGAATATAATGCTCTTACTTACTTTCATGCGGCCGATTCTTTATAAAACGAACTTTTATAATATGTAAATGAGGGCTCTACCAGCAAGTAGGGCGTCTACTTGCTGGTAGCTGCTGCAGAAATCCGCCCCCTCGCCGTGTTGATTGACAGGGCCAGCCGTGATCTCCTCCTCCGGCCGGCCCTGTCAGTAATTCAAAAATCGCGCGCCTCGCGTCATTCGGCGCAGGCGCACTGAGATGAGGAGGCTCGTCTCCTCAGCACTCCCTCAGTGCGCCTGCGCCGATGACATCACCGAAAGAGAAGACGTCATCGGCGCAGGCGCACTGAGGGAGTGCTGAGGAGACGAGCCTCCTCATCTCAGAGCGCCTGCGCCGAATGACGCGAGGCGCGCGATTTTTGAATTACTGACAGGGCCGGCCGGAAGAGGAGATCACGGCTGGCCCTGTCAATCAACACGGCGAGGGGGCGGATTTCTGCAGCAGCTACCAGCAAGTAGACGCCCTACTTGCTGGTAGAGCCCTCATTTACATATTATAAAAGTTCGTTTTATAAAGAATCGGCCGCATGAAAGTAAGTAAGAGCATTATATTCTCCTATATCGCACTATGAGGAATCTAACTATCCAAAAAAAAAATATTAGTTTTGCGGGGTGACAGAAACCCTTTAAGTTTTACACAGCAGCTTTTTTAACCACCTGCCATCTGGGCCATTTGCCCCCTTCCTGACCAGGCCAAATTTTGCAAAACTGACATATCTCACTTTATGTGGTAATAACTTTGGAACGCCTTTATTTATCCAAGTCATTCAGAGATTGTTTTCTCGTGACACATTGTACTTCATGATAGTCATAAATTTGAGTCAAAATATTTCACCTTTATTTATGAAAAAATCCCAAATTTACCCAAAAATTTGAAAAATTCGCAATTTTCTAAATTTCAATTTCTCTGCTTTTAAAACAGAAAGTTATACCTCATAAAACATTTATTACTTAACATTCCCCATATGTCTACTTTATGTTGGCATCATTTTGGAAATGTCATTTTATTTTTTTAGGACGTTAGAAGGCTTAGAAGTTTAGAAGCAATTCTTCAAATTTTTAAGAAAATTGCCAAAACCCACTTTTTAAGGACCAGTTCAGGTCTGAAGTCACTTTGTGGGGCCTACATAGTGGATACCCCCATAAATGACCCCATTGTAGAAACTACACCCCTCAAGGTATTCAAAACCGATTTTACAAACTTTGTTAACCCTTTAGGCGTTCCACAAGAATTAAAGGAAAATGGAGATCAAATTTTTAAATTTCACTTTTTTGGCAGATTTTCCATTTTAATCAATTTTTTTTTTTTAACACATCGATGGTTAACAGCCAAACAAAACTCAATATTTATTACCCAGATTCTGCGGTTTACAGAAACACCCCACATGTGGTCATAAACTGCTGTATGGGCACACGGCAGGGCGCAGAAGAAAAGGAACTCCACATGGTTTTTAGATGCCATGTCCCATTTGAAGCCCCCTGATGCACCCTTACAGTAGAAACTCCCAAGAAGTGACCCCATTTTGGAAACTAGGGGATAAGGTGCCAGTTTTATTAGTACTATTTTTGGGTACATATGATTTTTTGATCATTCATTATAGCACTTTATGGGGCAAGGTGACCAAAAAATTGGTTGTTTTAGCACAGTTTCTATTTATTTATTTTTACAGCGTTCACCTGAGGGGTTCAGTCAAGTGACATTTTTATAGAGCAGATTGTTACGGACGTGGCGATACCTAATATGTATACTTTTTCTTATTTATTAAAGTTTTACACAATAATAGCATTTTTTAAACCAAAAAAATTATGTTTTAGTGTCTCCATGTCCTAAGAGCTATAGTTTTTTTTATTTTTTGAGAGATTTTCTTATGTAGGGGCTCATTTTTTGCGGGATGAGGTGACGGTTTTATTGGTACCATTTTGTGGGACATACGCGTTTTTGATCACTTGGTGTTGCACCTTTGTTTTGACACAGTTTTTTTTTTTTTTTTTACGGTGTTCACCCGAGGGGTTAGGTCATGTGATATTTTTCTAGAGCTGGTTTTTACGGACGCGGCAATACCAAATATGTTTATTTTATTTTTTCTATTTTTAACTTTTTTTTTCATTCCTTACTTGGGGACTTTTTTTTTTTACATGTGAAACTTTTTTTTATTTTTTTATTTTCAACCTTTTATTTTTATTTTTTTTATTTTACACTTTTCGTGCCCCATAAGGTCATACAAGACCTCTGGGGGACATTCACTTCACTTTTTCTTTTTTTTTTCACTGTTGATTTCTCCTGTAACTGGGGCTGACATAGTAGCCCCAGTTACAAAAGAAATACACCCCCCAGAGAGGCTGTACTGTATAATTCTGCGCTGTACAGCCTCTGTGCAGGGCTGATCGAGGTCTGTGGATGACCTCACACAGTCCCTGCACTCTCCGGTCACGGCGGTCACATGACCGCCGGGCCGGAACAGGAAGCGCACAGCGCTTCCTGCTCTGCATACACAGCGCTCGGTGAGCGCTGTGTATGCAGCGATCCAGAAGGCAGGGACACCTGGGAACTGTCTCTGCCTTCTCTATGGGTTGCCCTGCTGTCACTGACAGCGGGCAACCCGATCAGCAGCTGCACGATTAGCGTGCAGCTGCTATTTCTGAAAGGACGTTTTAAAACGTGCTTTCAGAAATAGAGGTCCACCCATAGGACGTTTATATCCTATGGGCGGACGGAAAGTGGTTAAAACAAAAAAAATTATGTTTTAGTGTCTCCATATTCTGAGCCATAGTTTTATTTATTTTTTGGGCGATTGTCTTAGGTAGGGGCTAATTTTTTGCGGGATGAGGAGACGGTTAGATTGGTACTATTTTGGTGGGCATACGCCTTTTTGATCGCTTGCTGTTGTACTTTTAGTGATGTAAGGTGACCAAATTTTTTTTATTTAGAACAGTTTTTATTTTTTATTTTTTACGGTGTACATCTGAGGGGTTAGGTCATGTGATATGCTTATAGAGCTGGTCGATACGGACGCGGCTATACCTAATATGTTGGTTTTTTTTTTACTTGAAACTTTAAATTTTTGGGAGGGAAAAACTTTTTTTCACTTATTTTTTTTTCTCACTTTGTGAATTCAACTTTTGTGGGTCTGATCCCCTTTACAATGCATTCTAATACTTCTGCATTGGAATGCATTGGCTGTTTGAGTAATACAGTGTGTATTACTCATACAGCTTCCTGCCTGTGAGATCCAGGGGGCTGGATCTCACAGGCTCTTCACCGGAAGGCAGCGCCCATGCCTAAGGAAGGCATCTCGCTACCTTCCATGCCATCGTGTCCCCATTACAGCAGCACGGGGACCCGATGGCACCGCCGATTCCCGCCGAAAAGACCCGTAACCGCCTCAAACCGCAGGTCACAGGACCCCCCCTCGCATTGTCCAAGGGTGCCTGATGATTGATTTCAGCAGGCACCCAGTTCCGATCACCCCGCCAGCCACGCGGCGGTGATCGGAACTATACATGACGTACCGATACGTCATGTGTCCTTAAGTACCTGGACATCATGACATATCAGTACGTCATGTTCCCCAAGAGGTTAAATGCCGTCCTTATCTATATTTATAA
This sequence comes from Bufo bufo, assembly GCF_905171765.1. Lineage (NCBI taxonomy): Eukaryota > Metazoa > Chordata > Amphibia > Anura > Bufonidae > Bufo > Bufo bufo. The sequence continues at coordinate 126,025,499 of NC_053395.1, read as the reverse complement.
CTTGGTCCTAGAATTAGGTCAAAGGTAATCTTTTTAAGAAACTGAAGTCAAGTATAATCCTGTAATCCAAATATATAGAATTAGATGAGGGTTCCTATCTAATCTTGTTAAGTGTGAAAGAAAGACATTTGGAGCTAATTACCGCATGGCTAAAGAATGTGTAGATAAGGAAATTAAGTATTTAGGGAGAGTTTATTTAAAACTCGTATATTTTTGAAGTAGACTGACAGTAAATGTCATCCTTATCTATATTTATAACTTGGTCCTAGAATTAGGTCAAAGGTAATCTTTTTTTCAGATTAAAAGAAAATAGAAGATTTGATTGTAATTACACAAAATGTTACATAGAACACTAGTGTCCCCTTGTGGTGGTGGTGAGTAAGAGAGCAGTGGCAAATTGATGCACTATGATCTGATTAGTCACGTGAAAGACCAAATCAAGCCCTACTTCCAAGGGTGGGGGGATAAAAGTTAGCAGGAGCCAGCCAGTGTGATCCATCCATCAGATCAATCCAAGAAAGCCACAACAGGACCACAAAGACACGCAAGAGAGAGAAAAGATCAGAAGGAAAATAGGATCTAATCTTACTTCACATTTGAACCTTGACGCTGACTTCTTCCAGACAGATACATTTTGTCTGTACATTAGCCATATATATATATATATATATATATATATAAATATTTATTCAAATAGACCATATTATTCTTTGTAGGATCTAGATTTATTAGAGATAATTGTACCTGCAGCATCTAGTGTGCCCTTTTCAATCTAGGGAGATAAATATATACAATTGATATATCTACAATTGTATAATCTCCATAGAACTGATTGTAGTTCTAGCCGGATGGTCTAATTGAATCTATACTAATAAAAGCCCTGTGTACGTGCTTAGGGCTGTTGTCCATGCGTGTGTGCCGATTAGTGAAGTGCGCATGCGCGGCTCACAAACCAATCAGCACACAATCCATCGGATCAGAGTTTTTTCCAATCCGATGGTATATTTTAACTTGAAGCGTCCCCATCACCATGGGAACCACTCTATGTTAGAATATACCATCGGATTTGAGTTAGATCGTGAAAACTCATATCCGACAGTATATTCTAACACAGAGGCGTTCCCATAGTGATGGGGCCGCTTCAAGTTAGAATATACTAAGAACTGTGTACATAACTGCCCCCTGCTGCCTGGCAGCACCCGATCTCTTATAGGGGGCTGTGATCCCTATAAGAGAATTGTGCGGATCTCAGCCCCCTGATCGGGTGCTGCCAGGCAGCAGGGGCCAGACTCCCCTCCTTCCCCAATATTAAAAGCATCGGTGGCCAGTGCGGCCCCCCTCCCTCCCCAGTATTAAAAGCATTGGTGGCCAGTGCGGCCCCCCCTCCCTCCCTCCCCAGTATTGGCCACTGGCCACCAATGCTTTTAATACTGGGGCGGGAGGGAGGGGGGCGCACTGGCCACCAATGCTTTTAATACTGGGGAGGGAGGGAGGGGGGCCTCACTGGCCCCTAATGCTTTTAATACTGGGGAGGGAGGGGGGGGGGCCGCACTGGCCACCGATGCTTTTAATACTGGGGAGAGAGGGGGTCTGGACCCTGCTGCCTGGCAGAACCCGATCAGTGGGCTGAGATCGGCACAATTAACCCCTCAGGTGCGGCACATGAGGGGTTAATTGTGCGGATCACAGCCCCCTGTAAGAGATCGGGTGCTGCCAGGCAGCAGGGGGCAGTTATGTACACAGTTCTTAGTATATTCTAACTTGAAGCGTCCCCATCACTATGGGAACGCCTCTGTGTTATAATATACTGTCGGATCTGAGTTTTCACGATCTAACTCAAATCCGATGGTATATTCTAACATAGAGGCGTTCCCATGGTGATGGGGATGCTTCAAGTTAAAATATACCATCGGATTGGAGAAAACTCCGATCCGATGGTAAATTAATAGGGACTCCTGACTTTACATTGAAAGTCAATGGGGGACGGATCCGTTTACAATTGCATTAATATTGTGTCAATGTAAACGGATCCGTCCCCATTGACTTACATTGTAAGTCAGGACGGATCCGTTCGGCTCCGCACCGCCAGACGGACACCAAAACGCTGCAAGCAGCGTTTTGGTGTCCGCATCCAGAGCGGAATGGAGGCAGAACGGAGCCAAACTGATGCATTCTGAATGGATCCGCATCCATTCACAATGCATTGGGGCTAAACTGATCCGTTTGGGGCCGCTTGTGAGAGCCTTGAAACGGATCTCAGAGGCGGACCCTGAAACGCCAGTGTGAAAGTAGCCTTAGTGAAGTGCGCATGCGCGGCGCACAAACCAATCAGCACACACTCCACACACACACAGCAGGGACCGCCCAAAGCACCGCGCCGCCAGCCAATAAAAACACGGCAAATCACACGCTGTACGGACCTCCCACAGCATGGAGCCGTCCAATCACACCATCCCCACAACTGCGCCGCTGGCCCATAACCGCCTCTTATGGTGTGTGGTGTCAGTTGGAGCAGAGTGCATAAGAAACAGAGTGCATAAGAAGCGCCGCCATTACATGCACCAATCAGTGCCAGCTGTATCAGCCACCAGTAACAGTGCCAGTGGTCTCAGCACCACCAGTTAGTGCCAGCCATATCAGCCACCAGTCACAGTGCCAGCAGTCTCAGCACCATGTGGCACTGCCAGTCGTCTCAGCCACCAGTCAGCGCCAGCTGTTTCAGCCATCATCTGCAGTCTCAGCACCGCCAGTCAGTGCCAGCTGTATCAGCCACCAGTCACAGTGCCAGTGGTCTTAGCACCACCAGTCAGTGCCAGCCGTATCAGCACCACCAGTCACAGTGACAGCAGTCTCAGCACCACCAGTCAGTGCCAAGCGTATTAGCCCCCAGTCACAGTGACAGTGGTTTCAGCACCACCAGTTAGTGCCAGCTCTATCAGCCACCAGTCACAGTGCCAGTGGTCTCAGCGCCACCAGTCAGTGCCAGCCGTATCAGCCACCAGTCACAGTGACAGCAGTCTCAGCACCACGTGGCACTGCCAGTCGTCTCAGCCACCAGTAAGTGCCAGCTGTTTCAGCCATCAGCTGCAGTCTCAGCACCACCAGTCCGTGCAAGCCATCTCAGGCACCAGTCACAGTGCCCACAGTCTCAGCACCACCAATCAGTGCCAGCAGTCAGTGCCAGCAATCAGTGCCAGCAGTATCAGCCACCAGATACAGTGCCAGTGCTCTCAGCACCACCAGTCAGTGCCAGTGGTCTCAGCACCACCAGTCAGTGCCAGCCGTATCAGCCACCAGTCACAGTGCCAGTGGTCTCAGCACCACCAGTCAGTGGCAGCTGTATCAGTCACCAGTCACAGTGCAAATGGTCGCAGCACTACCAGTCAGTGGCAGTCATATCAGCCACCAGTCACAGTGCCTGCAGTCTCAGCCAAAAGTCAGTGCCAGTGACGCATATTACAGCTACATATAAGTCAGTATTACAGTAAGAGAAAATATTATAAAATTATAAAAGTACAAGCCTATATTACTTGGACTTTTTACTAACAGCATGCCAACCAAAAAAAAGGACACATCAAGTAGGACAAAAGACACAGACAATGAAACCCTACATAACCAAATTCTCCTGGAGAAACAGTCAAGTCAGCAAGTAAAAATCAAAAAAAGAAAGGCTGAAAAACAAAGAGAAAAATGAGCAAATAGATCAATTCAAGAAAAAGAAAATGAGTGTCACAAAAACGCTAAAAGAGAAAGATTCAGAAGAGCAAATAGATCTATAGAAGAACAGGAAAATCATCGTAAAAAACAATCTCTAAGAGAAAGACAAAGACGAGCAAATAGATCTATTGAAGAAAAGAAAAATGAGCGTCAGAAAAATGTGAAAGCACACAGAGCTAGCAGAGCAACACTACGTCAGCCACAAGCAATAAAAAGAGGCAGGATAACAGATCTACAAACAGACACAACACATTTATCAACAGCCACACAGGAGAGGATAAATGATATAAGAGAAAGACAAAAACGTAAGAGACATGCTGAAAGAGAAAACGCTAGGAGAGCAAGTCTTACATCAGACGAACGACAATTACAATGTTTGCGGCAAGCACAATTACAGAGACTGGCTCGAAGTAAACGAGTGGAAAATAACGAATCCCGGGCAACAATAGAAAGAATGGCAATGATAAATGATATACAGTACAGACCAAAAGTTTGGACACACCTTCTCATTCAAAGAGTTTTCTTTATTTTCATGACTATGAAGGCATCAAAACTATGAATTAACCACCTCTGGACCGCCTAACGCAGGATTGCGTTCCGGAGGTGGCAGCGCTGCGCACAGTCACGCATATATGCGTCATCTCGCGAGACGCGAGACTTTCTGTGAACGCGCGCTCACAGGAACGGAAGGTAAGAGAGTTGATCTCCAGCCTGCCAGCGGCGATCGTTCGCTGGCAGGCTGGAGATGTGTTTTTTTTAACCCCTAACAGGTATATTAGACGCTGTTTTGATAACAGCGTCTAATATACCTGCTACCTGGTCCTCTGGTGGTCCCCTTTGTTTGGATCGACCACCAGAGGACACAGGTAGCTCAGTAAAGTAGCACCAAGCACCACTACACTACACTACACCCCCCCCCCCCCGTCACTTATTAACCCCTTATTAGCCCCTGATCACCCCTGATCACCCCATATAGACTCAATGATCACCCCCCTGTCATTGATCACCCCCCTGTAAAGCTCCATTCAGATGTCCGCATGATTTTTACGGATGCACTGATAGATGGATCGGATCCGCAAAACGCATACGGACGTCTGAATGAAGCCTTACAGGGGCATGATCAATGACTGTGGTTATCACCCCATATAGACTCCCTGATCACCCCCCTGTCATTGATTACACGCCTGTCATTGATCAACCCCCTGTAAAGCTCCATTCAGATGTCCGCATGATTTGTACGGATCCACTGATAGATGGATCGGATCCGCAAAACGCATCCGGACGTCTGAATGAAGCCTTACAGGGGCGTGATCAATGACTGTGGTTATCACCCCATATAGACTCCATGATCACCCCCCTGTCATTGATTACCCCCCTGTAAAGCTCCATTCAGATGTCCGCATGATTTTTACGGATGCACTGATAGATGGATCGGATCCGCAAAACGCATCCGGACGTCTGAATGAAGCCTTACAGGGGCATGATCAATGACTGTGGTTATCACCCCATATAGACTCCCTGATCACCCCCTTGTCATTGATTACCCCCCTGTCATTGATCACCCCCCTGTAAAGCTCCATTCAGATGTTTGCATGATTTTTACGGATCCACTGATAGATGGATCGGATCCGCAAAACGCATACGGACGTCTGAATAAAGCCTTACAGGGGCGTGATCAATGACTGTGGTTATCACCCCATATAGACTCCCTGATCACCCCCCTGTCATTGATTACCCCCCTGTAAAGCTCCATTCAGATGTCCGCATGATTTTTACGGATGCACTGATAGATGGATCGGATCCGCAAAACGCATCCGGACGTCTGAATGAAGCCTTACAGGGGCATGATCAATGACTGTGGTTATCACCCCATATAGACTCCCTGATCACCCCCCTGTCATTGATTACACCCCTGTCATTGATCAACCCCCTGTAAAGCTCCATTCAGATGTCCGCATGATTTTTACGGATCCACTGATAGATGGATCGGATCCGCAAAACGCATCCGGACGTCTGAATGAAGCCTTACAGGGGCGTGATCAATGACTGTGGTGATCACCCCATATAGACTCCCTGATCACCCCCCTGTCATTGATTACCCCCCTGTCATTGATCACCCCCCTGTAAAGCTCCATTCAGATGTTTGCATGATTTTTACGGATCCACTGATAGATGGATCGGATCCGCAAAACGCATACGGACGTCTGAATGAAGCCTTACAGGGGCGTGATCAATGACTGTGGTTATCACCCCATATAGACTCCCTGATCACCCCCCTGTCATTGATTACACCCCTGTCATTGATCAACCCCCTGCAAAGCTCCATTCAGATGTCCGCATGATTTTTACGGATCCACTGATAGATGGATCGGATCCGCAAAACGCATACGGACGTCTGAATGAAGCCTTCCAGGGGGGGTGATCAATGACTGTGGTGATCACCCCATATAGACTCCCTGATCACCCCCCTGTCATTGATCACCCCCCTGTCATTGATCACTCCCCCTGTCATTGATCACCCCCCTGTCATTGATCACCCCTCTGTAAGGCTCCATTCAGACATTTTTTTGGCCCAAGTTAGCGGAATTATTATTTTTTTTTCTTACAAAGTCTCATATTCCACTAACTTGTGTCAAAAAATAAAATCTCACATGAACTCACCATACCCCTCACGGAATCCAAATGCGTAAAATTTTTTAGACATTTATATTCCAGACTTCTTCTCACGCTTTAGGGCCCCTAGAATGCCAGGACAGTATAAATACCCCACATGTGACCCCATTTCGGAAAGAAGACACCCCCAGGTATTCCGTGAGGGGCATATTAAGTCCATGAAAGATTGAAATTTTTGTCCCAAGTTAGCGGAACGGGAGACTTTGTGAGAAAAAAATTAAAAATATCAATTTCCGCTAACTTGTGCCAAAAAAAAAAAATTACTATGAACTCGCCATGCCCCTCATTAAATACCTTGGGGTGTCTTCTTTCCAAAATGGGGTCACATGTGGGGTATTTATACTGCCCTGGCATTCTAGGGGCCCCAAAGCGTGAGAAGAAGTCTGGTATCCAAATGTCTAAAAATGCCCTCCTAAAAGGAATTTGGGCACCTTTGCGCATCTAGGCTGCAAAAAAGTGTCACACATCTGGTATCGCCGTACTCAGGAGAAGTTGGGGAATGTGTTTTGGGGTGTCATTTTACATATACCCATGCTGGGTGAGAGAAATATCTTGGTCAAATGCCAACTTTGTATAAAAAAATGGGAAAAGTTGTCTTTTGCCAAGATATTTCTCTCACCCAGCAAGGGTATATGTAAAATGACACCCCAAAACACATTCCCCAACTTTTCCTGAATACGGCGATACCACATGTGTGACACTTTTTTGCAGCCTAGGTGGGCAAAGGGGCCAATATTCCAAAGAGCACCTTTAGGATTTCACAGGTCATTTACCTACTTACCACACATTAGGGCCCCTGGAAAATGCCAGGGCAGTATAACTACCCCACAAGTGACCCCATTTTGGAAAGAAGACACCCCAAGGTATTCCGTGAGGGGCATTGCGAGTTCCTAGAATTTTTTATTTTTTTGTCACAAGTTAGTGGAAAATGCTGATTTTTTTATTTATTTTTTTCATACAAAGTCTCATATTCCACTAACGTGTGACAAAAAATAAAAACTTCCATGAACTCACTATGCCCATCAGCGAATACCTTGGGGTCTCTTCTTTCCAAAATAGGGTCACTTGTGGGGTAGTTATACTGCCCTGGCATTCTAGGGGCCCAAATGTGTGGTAAGGAGTTTGAAATCAAATTCTGTAAAAAATGACCAGTGAAATCCGAAAGGTGCTCTTTGGAATATGGGCCCCTTTGCCCACCTAGGCTGCAAAAAAGTGTCACACATCTGGTATCTCCGTACTCAGGAGAAGTTGGGGAATGTGTTTTGGGGTGTCATTTTACATATACCCATGCTGGGTGAGAGAAATATCTTGGCAAAAGACAACTTTTCCCATTTTTTTATACAAAGTTGGCATTTGACCAAGATATTTATCTCACCAGCATGGGTATATGTAAAAAGACACCCCAAAAACACATTCCTCAGCTTCTCCTGAATACAGAGATACCAGATGTGTGACACTTTTTGCAGCCTAGGTGGGCAAAGGGGCCCATATTCAAAGAGCACCTTTCGGATTTCACAGGTCATTTTTACAGAATTTGATTTCAAACTCCTTACCACACATTTGGGCCCCTAGAATGCTAG